>NW_011948422.1:7540945-7552449 GCF_000503995.2 Ceratosolen solmsi marchali
GCCCCCCCCCCCCGCCCCTTTTTTTACTAATACAAACTTGAACACTCGCGCATACACGCGCTCGCGCGCTCATACAAACACCTTCTCTCTCTATCTTGGGCTCAGTCAGTCATTCGTTCGCTCGTTCGGTCAATCGCTCGTTCTCCCTCTCTCTTTCTCTCTCACTTCTTACGTCCGTAGCAATTCCTTTCTTCTTCACACTCTTTTTCACGTGTACCGGCCTGCATACACGGAACTTCCCGAGCCATATCATTTGTATTCCTTACAACGTGCGGGGATGTGAAATTTCGAACTACCGTGCAGTAGCGGCGCATCATCGACTTTCTGTCCTCCTCCTTGTCTACACCGCTTCACGCCGTTGTTATTTCTTTTTTTCTTCTGCTCTCTTTCTCTCTCTCTCTTTCTCTCTTCCTTTCATTTTATGCGGTTCTCTCTCTCTCTCTCTCTCTCTCTCTCTCTCTCTATCTATCTAATATTTCGTGTCCGGCCCCCAGAGATGTGCGCGCGCATTTTCCATTCGTAAAGTTTTTACGTCTCGAGCGGCGGGCGCTCGTTAAAGGCCCTCTACGCATCGAGGAAACGCGTGTTTTGGGTTTAAAGACCCAAGTGATAAGTTATTGACTGGTGGTACCCTTTATGCTGAGCGGGTCAAAGCTGGACGGTCAAAGCTTACGCGACGATGCTTTACGAGTGCAATGCGAGGCTGGAAATTCATCGACAGGACGGACGGCCGATCGGCTGTCCCCGTTGATTTAAAATTCGTCGAATCACTTTACGCGAGAACGCGTGCTCCTCTTTGCCCATTGATTTTTATCCATTGATTAATCAAGTTATCTTGCGCACAGAAGGTCGCGCGCACTTGCTGAATTATTTATGACCGGGTGATTGGCCGACGGGTCTTTTGCCTTTTCTTTGCGAAACGAAAGTTTTATTAGGTGTTGTTTTCATCCGATTAATTTTCGCTCGATGAATTTTCAAGCATAGAATGAAATTCGTTCGGTTAAGATGGCGGCTGAGAGGGGGTAGGGATAGGAGGTAAGGGCCAGTGGTTAGGGGGTAGGGGGTAGGGGGTAGATGAGGGGTGGGAGGGTAGGGCACGGAACGAGCGAGCGTCTGTTTTCGTTTGTAATATGTTTTAATTGAGTTGCTTATATTAGATTGCCTTTATGAGTCTATCTATAATCGTTTCAGCATCATTGTTTTATTAGCGACGTTTTGATAGTTTAATTAATGTCTTATTTGACGAGTCCTTTTTGATCTCGCGAAAGTGCGATTGCAAATAATTTATTGCGCGAGCTTTTCAATATCGATAGACCCTCTTTAACAATGACGTCACTTAAAATCAGATCTAATACAATTTATATCGCGCACAATAAATAAACGGTAAAATTGCAGTTCGTCCATTACGTTCTTATTGATGTTAATGCGTAATAAATCTACGTGTCCACGTTAATTGCGAGTAGTTTTATTACATTCTAGAAGAATATTATCATTAATGGTAAATTGTAAAGGCTTATTTTATCAATAGCATAAACGCTGAACGGTGAGCCGAGCCTCGTTCGAGCTTAGCTGACTGGCATATTTTAAGGTACATCTACCTGTAAGCCATAAATTACACGTAAATATTATCAACTGTGAGTAGGAAGATTTTTATCGTTAAAGTTCAATAATTAAAGAAATATCGACAAACGGACATGCTCACGCGCTACAATAATGCCAAGAGAAAGGCACGAATCATCGTCGTGGCTAAAGAGTAAGCGCACTGGTCGAGAAAATGGATTGTAAAATAAAAGTTTTCCGCCGGAAAACAAATCCCCCCCCCCCGCGCTCCCACCCCCTCACCGTTCCATCGGCTTTCACTCTCGTTCGCCAGCAAGTGAAGTTCGGCCTCGGGTTTATCGCGGCGAGCAACAAAATTCTAAGCGCATAAACAAACAGGCGACGATCATGGAGAAACTAAACGGCCATGCGACGAGGTGTTGTGGGGGATGGGAAGGGGGATGAAAGAGCCTGATTACGTCGAATAGTCGAGCTATAACTCGGGGCGATCGCCACGGTTAACAGTTTCATTGCTTTCACGTCCTCTCGCTCGTTGAATCAAAGATGTCTAACGGGAGCCATCGCTCGCTGGCCCCCGCACCACCGCGCCGCCTATCAAAAGTGGCACGGAGGTGCGTATTTTTCGATTCCACTGACACCCTTAGCCGCGCGAAGTGGGTGAAGCAATTTTGCGCAAGGACGAGGACGAGGACGAGGACGAGTACGAGGACGACGACGAGGATAAAGACGAGGCCGACGACGAGGATAACGACGATGAGGATGAGGACGAGGATTACGACGAGGAGGATAACGACGAGGGTAATGACAACGACAAGGACGAGAATAACGACAACGACGACGACAACGACGACGACAAGGACGAGAATAACGACAACGACGACGACAACGACGACGACAAGGATGAGAATAACGACAACGACAACGACAACGACAACGACAACGAAGACCGCGACTTGCCATTGGATTATCGTAACCTCGAGTGATATCGGCCGCGAAGGTGATTTCCGATGCCACCGGGATCGCTACCCACCACCGAATCACCCGGACGAGCGATATTCTGGCCCATTAAGACGAGATCTTCGTTTCCCATTATTGCACCGGACCGCGCGGTTTCCCATTAAAATCCGCGCTCCGTACCCACTACTCCTATTCACTTTTCCCTCGCTAAGCGCGTACGTAGCGCGCGACTTTCTTTTTTCACCTTCCTCTTTGTATTTACATAGGATTGCTCATTTTCTTGGCCGAGTACCGTTGCGAGCGAGCTATTTTTTGCCCCTTGTCTTTCCCCTTAATTATTTGCTGCGAAGATGCTGTATAGGATATTGGGTATTTCACGATCCTAGACAAACCGCCGAAGGTAATAAGATAGATAATTTTAGTGTTGGAAAGGCAACTTTTTATATTCGTTCGTAATGATTTCGTCTAGTGGAAGGCCGGTTATCGGTATTCCCCATATATGCATTTTCAATATTATTCTGCGAATTGTTATTTCGGTACGTGGTAAGCTTTATTGGTCATTATAATGTACTATTATAATGTAATATTATAATTATCATTGCGCAATTCGACTTACATAATTATACGAGAAATAATAAAAATCATGAATCGCCACGACATTACATTATATCATTTAGTTGAGTAATTACTTGTGCACGCGTCTGCGCTCCCGCACACGCACGTCACCTCAAAACTCCGATGTTTTTATAAACTGCATTCATTTAATACGAAATCAAGCCGTAAGTGGGGCCTAAGCGTGCACGATTCCTTTGTATGAAAATTATTCATCCATTGGTTGGAATTAAAGTGCATGGTTGAAATATATAACGCGTTTAGCTGAACGATTTGACACGTGAAAAAAAACGACTTATCATACCAAAATAATGCCTTCCACGCTTTTCAATTGGCGGAGAAAGCGCACTCGCTGACAATTAAGTTCCTCGTTTAATGCCCATCCACATATTTCCCATCCTCATTATTCCTCGGCTGAAATCAATTGAACTTTGCTCGAATTCATCCATTATACGGGGCGCCTAACAGCCGATACGTAATAATTGCACGACTAGTTCCGTCTTTCAGGTCCTTACGACAATTTATCGCGCGCGTGCCTCCGAGAGGCGTATTACAAGCACAATAACATAGAGTAGAATCTATGAAAAGGACCCAGGATAGGCGCTGCGAGAGCGAAGAAACGACGGAGAATGAAAAATCGGTGTCATGAGTTAGAGGCACCTTTACCTTCCCTCCTCCTCTTGCTCCCCGAGCGTCACACTTACTCACTAGCTCTCTCTCTCTCTCTCTCTCTCTGTCTCTCCCTTTAACTCACGCTCGGTCGCTCACATTGCTATCCGTTTCGCCCACACATTAATCCAGAGGTCCGCGCGCGATCTTTAGGACGTGTATGTAAATGCGTGGCTATATTTAGACCGTCGTATCTCTCTGTCTCACTTGCCGCTGTATAATACATTCGGCTCCGTGGTGCAGTGGTTCCATATCTTCGGTGCGCGCCCCGGAGAAGTTCCCTCTCTTTCTTGGGTCAGAGGAGAGGGCTCGCGCACGTGCAACTGCGTATATTTTCTCGCTCGGTCGCTCGACAGACCGGTTGAAAAAAAAGACGCTATACACCAGTTGCCGAGAGTGAAACAGGGTTACCGGGAGAGCGAGTGCGCTCGAGTAAGAGAGCAAAAGCAAAATGAGAGAGAGAGAGAGAGAGAGAGAGAGTGTGTGTGTGTTTGTGTGTGTTTGTGTGTGTTTGCGTGTGTTGTGTGCACGCGGTAGAAGGGAGAAAGGAGGAGACGGAGATTCGATTTGATCGGTGCTTTGAGGGGTGGAGGGGGAGTTTTTGTGCCGATGCCACGCGGTCAGTGAGGCTCAAAAACGTTTTTCTGGAAAAAGACTTGAAATGAAAAATTTTAAAACTTTTTTCACTCCCGTAGCCGATCATGAATAATAATAAATTTAATATTGTAATAAGGTTGAGAGCGGTGAAAGTAGATCGCTATTAGATGATGTTTGGTGTTATTGCAGCACGAGTCTTGATAAATTATTATATTTAGGATATAATAAGATTCGTGTTTCCCCTTCTCCTTCGTTCTCTCGTCCCTACGTCCCCCCTACCCCCCCCCCTTTTTTCCTTTTTCTTTTCCAGGTAAGCACGGAGGATAGGACGAAGAGAAAATAAAAACATTTTCTCGCCGGTGTGACACGAATTCTAGTCAAAGGGCCGATCGAGTTTTATTCGCGCGCCTCTTTACTTACAAAAACACCAAGACGCTAATGGAGAAATGTAAAAATGCAAACTATCCAATCCCGGCATTTTTCATTCGTCCTTGCAATTTCATTTTCCCGAAAACATTTGCGACGCAAAAAGCAGCGAATGAAAAAGAAATTCGCATGACGAGAGTCGAGCACAGCACAGCACGACTCCGCCAACCTCGCCACCAGCGCACATACACACAAAGAATTATTCAAAGCGCTAATAGCGAAAAAGCGCAAGCCAACGAAAACAAGAATCGAAGAAACTGCGCATTTAATTCCTTCCACTGCTTACGCGTATTATGCAGGAGCGCGCTAACGAGTGATGCCGACGGTAATCCAGCGCAAAAGAATAGCAATTGCAATAAATAATATAATAACGGGTCGATCGCCTTCGAACGTCCCACTGCTTAATGCGACGCCTACAATTAGTAATAAAATTTGTCTCCGTGGTAACGTCGAGGAACATTCGTCTCGGACAAAAGCGAGGATCCCTCAAATCGCGCGAAGAATGAGGGAACAAAGTTACGTGTACACAGAAATATACACTGGCGTGAGGCAAAGAGGACGGACGTCGTTGTGTGCTTATCCGTATATACGCACATCCACGTTAGTGCCCCTCGTCCCCCTCCAACCTTCGTCAGTTCACGCTCGCGCGCACTCTCTCTCTCTCTCTCTCTCTCTCTCTCTCTCTCTCTCTCTCTCTTTCTCTCTCTTTTGCAGCAGCGCTGCATGCGTAGAACCGCGAGTTTCTCGAGAAGAGAGCGCAACTGCAGGACCCGCCAAACCGGTTAGCCACGCACATGCGCACGCATACAGTGTCGTAGGACCCCCCTTCGCTTCACTACACCGCCCCCACCCCGTCCACGAGCGCGGCCAACGACGCCCCGAGAAACTCTCCAACACCATCGGAGTAGGCCCATCGCTACATCGGAAAGAAAAGCCCGATCCTCTCTCTCTCTCTCTGTGCTTCTTTTTACGCTTTTTTTTTAATCTCACTACGAAGCATACCGAGAAGCTCCCCCACGGTTCCTCTCCCTCTCGCACGCTTGTTCCTGTCTACATACGCGCATGTACGATCGTTTTTTGTTTGCCCTGTATCTTTTTCTCATTGGGAAACTCAAGGAAAAAAGCAGGGCTTCCCGATAAATTTGACGGCCGACCGCACGCCGTTATTTTCCGCTCTCTCTCTCTCTCTCTCTCTCTATACATATATATATATATATATATATATATATATATATTTATACACATATTCACATATATGCATTTATTTATCTATCTGTCCCACTCGCACCTTATTCCTTAAACTTTGCTTTATATACATATATAAACTTCACTTATTAACGCCCATAACCGGCAATACGTACGTTTGTTTTCTTACTCGATGGTATAGAATTTTATAAGCTACTTTAAAATTACGTGGTTAATTGAAATAATGAAAAGATATTGTGCTGTATCTCATAGCATAATGAAGATTTAAACCAATAACAATAAGTCTACCGATCATTGCATCACTAATTAATGAAATAATTTACATAACGATTATATATTATACACTGTAATTAAGACTGTCGCGGTATATAAGCGCATTTCGTATTGTAATCAATTTGACATTAAGTATAATATTAAATTGTCGAGTGAATTACAAATGCATCGATCCTCGGTGACTGCAAACTAATATTCAAATAAGAAACATTTATCCTACAATATAAATATTTTTATCTTCTCTTTATTTGTCCAAAGCACTCGAGTACAAGAATACTTGATACTTGTAATAAAAAAAAGAAAAATACTTGACTCACTACACGTATAAGCGATAGTTGCGGGATACACGGGCTCGCACGAACACGAACACGCACGGGCACACTGACTTACGCAGAGGTACGCATAGAAAGACACAGAGTAAGAGAGACGTAGAGGCGCGAAGTTGCTCGAATGTCTTTCTTATGTCAAAATAATGCATAGACGCTCGCTGTTTTATCCCCGGAGCAGTTTCGTGCAATTGCTGGCTCGCAAAATTTGAATCGACCTTTCCCTAAGAAAACGCACACTTCCGTTTTAACGTAAAGAAATGCTGTATTGCCGGGTCGTCGAGAGTACACCTATCATCATTGACTACTTATTACCGTTCGTCCGAAAGAGCGAGATAGCGAATTTTACACGCGTCCTACGATTGGCGCGAAGGCTTGATTCGCTGATCGTCCTTTATCTCATTCCCTCTCGATGATTATAGTTAAAGAATAAGGGCGATTAAGCGACAGCGAGAAGGAGGAGTAGGAGGTGACGTAGCAAAACTTTTGAGTACTTTTTAATTCGTCCGCTTTAGAGGGTGAAAAGTGACCGAATACGGATCTTGTTTTATTTTTTTTTCTATTCCCATAGACTTCAATGGACATCAAAATATTTTCAAATTCAAAATTCTTCGCGCCCTCAGTCAACTCTACTCGCGCAGCCATTTATTATTTTATACTTTTCTTACGCGCTATTTTGAAATATTAATTATTATTGTTACGTTTGGGCAAACATTTTCCCAGCTCAAGCCCTTTTTTCTTCCTCGATAATGGCTCATGTAACTAACTTTTATTGAAATATTAGCTATTAAACGTTTATTAGCTCGATGCTTTTTGCTTACGTTTGCGTATTTCTCTTATTATGATAAATAAAGTAAGATGTAGTAAATGTATTTTACTGCAATTTCTAAATTGGCTGCACATATTACGGATGATTTTAACATTCTTTTGCTTATATATTGCCATGGAATAATCAGCATATGAAAAGAATGTTTGAAAAAATTTGCCAACTAAGCAGTAACGATAATATTATCATTAGTGGTCAATATAATTCAACCGTAATTTATTTTAGTTCTATTTTCAAGATTTGTTTTCAAATAAAGACTTTAAGACTTCGACGTAATTGAGAAATGAGCAACGATGCTAATTTTAATTTTCTTTACTATAATACAAGAATAATATAGTTGGGGAACAGTAAGGGTCCCTTATTAAAAAATATGATTAAATTCATTCGACTCGGTAATTTTATCGATAGTACAGCGTCTATGCGAGGCCGAAATGATCGACATAATGTCCAACATGTGAAAACAAAAACAAAAAAATAAAAAAAAAATAGAAAAATTAACGAGTTAATCGACGTGCGCTCGATTAATTCCACTAATCCCTACTCTATCGTTTGTATCAAGGAATCCAACGTCACGTTACAGCCGTTTTATTTAATAAACGTCTACACATTAACGAATAATAGGATATCGAAAGATTCATCTTAAGTTGGAAGAAATGCAAAGGAATTACACAATATTAATAAATTTACAGTGCGCTCGAAATATTACCTACAGCTGTAAAAACACGCTCGCGCTTGTCTATTTGACTCGCTCCTTGCATTATTTCAATCAAATAACATATGATCTTCGCCTCGCGAGCTTTTTTTTTCTAATCATCAAATCACCGTGATGACATTTACCGACAAAACTTTGCCAATTTATAATCGCACAAGCCGCGCAGGAATGAAGCATAATTCAGTTTTCAAGCTACCGCACAAAATATTTATCACCCGTCAGTGGGAAAGCTGAGTTTGCGAGCCACTACACACAAAATTTGATACTTCGACAGGCTTATAAATAACGAATATAAAAGTAACGAGCGGCACAACGATCAATAACGATTAATAACGATCAATAACGATCAATAACGATCAATAACGATCAATCCGGCACTGTTCTCCGATTGATAATGTCGAGCGCGCGTCGTCGCCCCATCGCGACTCAAAGTTCGCTCGCTCGAGTGTTACCGAGGCACACAGACGCCCGTGACACCCGGGATCACCTTGGGACTTTCAACGTCATCGCCACCGGGCTACGGCGCCCGAATCTACGCCTCTTACGTAACGCGAAAGTTCCGGTGACTGTGTGATAATCTTCACTTTTTTAATGCACCTTTTCGCTTTTTACATGGAACGAGGGTGGAGCATGTGTTTGTATCGAGTCACGGCTCTTGTTCCCGAGATGTTTACTCTCCTGTTGCCTCCATCCCCTCCGCCCCCGAAAGAAGTGCCCTATGAGCTTCGTATGTTTTCGTAAAACGTAAAATAGTGTAGCTTATTATCGTAAATGTTAAATTAATCATGTAAATTGAGGTACTTTCTTCTGCTTATAATAATATAAAAAGAGGAAAAACGTGCGTCAATGCAGCAACAAATAATTTTTACTTACTACCAAGTACTTTTGCAAGGATATATACGGTAATATTTACTGCAGCTTTGCGAATGAAAAAGATAAAGTTTGTTAACTTTAGGCTGCGTGTAAAGACAAGTTCGTAAAGTTCTGAAAAGGCATATCAACATTAATCTTTGAGCTTGATGGTACGGAGACTCGATTAGCAATCGAAATTAGATTTTAAATCTTTGATATTAAATTTTAAATTTTACACTGATTACAATGCTTATTAATATTGCGATACCGTTATCGTAATACTTTCTTATTTATGTATCGATGATAAATATTTCATAAGTTATATTGTTATTTGAAATTGTCATGAAAGCCGAGACTTACGTACTTTTATGGAAATTTCAAAATTATTTGAATGTTTGACAGTGGAGCGTTGTAGAAAATGGATACTTTGCATGCAAAGGTTTTAAAATATATCACAATGATTTTATCGGCCTTTTATGCTAATAATAATAAAAATCTATTCAGTTTATCGCTCATTTGGATTCATAATTATTTCAATAATAATTTGTAATGGCAATGACAAAGCATTCAACGTATTGTTGTTGGCCAAAGGCAAATTAAAAAGAATTGTAATTAAATTATTGTTATCGGAAACTTTCTTATAGCTAATTGACGAAGTACGTTTGATGTTTGTGGTTTGCGTAGTTACAGGGATGGAAATAAATACTCTGCATTCTCGGATGTTTAGTCGATAATCGTTCACGTACGCTTACCGAGAGGAAAAAGGCTAAATGTTCTTCAACGGTTGGAAGGATTCCGGACGATTTTGCTACTTGATGTTAGGCGAAGAGTCCTTTTATTTCCTAGAAGGAAAATGTCCTGTAGAATGGCAGTCACCGCAAACTAAATACTAAATACATTTGACCATTTAGATTAAAATTTTATCGCACTTTTAAGTCAAATGGTATATGAGTTATTTTCATCATCGTTTACCGTTTGTGTGAATTTATTATGTTTATTAAAAAAAAACTTCATTCATCAGCATGAAATACGTTTAGCGGGATATTAAACGTAAATAATACATATACCGGTTATTTTTATAATTGTACTTTCTAATTATCGTGAACAGAACGCCATACTCGAATTTAAATAAACATATGAAATACTCTCGTTCTAAGCGTTTAAGGGCTCATGGTGTATATATATATATATATATATATATATATATTTCTATATATTTCTATATATAACGCTAAAAATAATATATTCAGTTAAAAGTAAAGTGTTGACTAGATTATACAGTATTTAAAATGATGTAGTAATAAATTGTGAAAATGATGTAATTCATTTTAGTGTAAATATAATTATGGCTTTATGCTGTAACTGTAATTTTATCACTACATATATTTATTTCAAATAGACGAATGAACAAAGGAGCAAATTAATCGGCTCGCACAGGCAATATAACTTGACAAAAAGTTCAGCTCAACTAACGAAATTTCAAATAAAAATTGTCCTTTGTTTTTAGAATAATTTAATTTTACGATTGAGTTAAGTAAAAAATGACTCTTGAGTAATGAGATCGTTAAAATACTATTGCTGCCTCTTGAGAATGTACATTTAGCTAACAGAAATATTCATTAAAACGAAAGAAAGAGTATAAAACAGTGTAAAGTTTTTGTCCCAATACATTGTTATAATTGCATAAAACTCTCTTCGCTAATGATTGTATTCACATAGTGAGAGGGACACCGGGCCCTTTTCCAATATCATTGTAATTCGTAAAATTTTGATGGTAACACCCATCTAATACCTTTGCCTCGCCACTATAATCCATTTCCGCGGCAATAACGAGTCTACTAACTCGTCCCGTTACTAAAATCACGAGGTTAAGCTCGTTACACTTAGAAACGACTTGCAAGTAAAATTACACTCCCGTCGATACACATTGCCATTCGCGGAAAAAATTGAATTGAGGAAGAGGTTGAAGCTGCATAGATAGAAAGGGTGAGAGAGAGGGAGAGAGAGAGAGAGAGAGAGAGAGAGAGAGAGAGTGTGTGTGTGTGCGAAGGTGCGAAGAAAACTAAAGCGCAAGCGAGAAAGAGGGCAGTGGCCTAAGGCCTACGGTACATTCGATTCCGTGTCGTTATTGTCCAAGTTCACCGCAATAAGTTTCCAGGATAATCTCTACTCGTGAATAGACAGCGTGGCATAAGCAAGACAGGGTAAGAGAGGGGAGGGTGCCAGAGGAAGAGAATGAGAAAGAGAGAGAGAGAGAGAGAGAGAGAGATATTGAGAGATATTGAGAGAGAGAGAGAGAGAGCATGAAGAAGTTCCGAGAGCGGATAATAACAGGCCCTGGGACTCGTTAGGTTTTGCCGTGCGCGCGCGCGCGCGCGCAATTCAAGTGGAAGGCAAAAAAGTTCGCGAACGAATGGACAGAAGCGAAATGTACGCGAGTGCCGAGAAAAAAGAGAAGGAGATAGAGAGATAGAGTGAGAGGGAGGGA
>NW_011948422.1:7552485-7567485 GCF_000503995.2 Ceratosolen solmsi marchali
GGGGGGGGGGGGGGGTGGGGGAGAACGAGGGCGCGCACCTGCACGTGGCGGCGTAGTAAAACATTTTACTGTTCCGATGATGTAAACGTAAACGTAAATGAGAATAAGTGGCGCGAGCGAGGAGAAAATTGCGCGTGGAAAATCTATATAGTCAAGAGATGGCGCGACACCTTGCAATATCGATCGCGCGCCCGTATTATTACAAAAAGGTTTTAGCGGAAAAAATCCTTGAAGCACGCAGTAGCGGCCACGCGGGAGCGGAAAAGCGAAGAGAGCGCGACAGATAAGGGTGGGGGCGGGCCAGAGGCTAAGCTGCAATAGGTGGAAGTGCACAGTGGAAGTGTACGTCGTTGCTAGCGAAACGGGGAATACGAGAAAATACAGTAATGGCAATAATAAAATTTTCTATTATGCAGCGCACGCGCTCCGCAGCGCTCGTTTATGCGACGAGTCCTTTTATTTATACTTCTCTTATCGGCGGGCCGAGGATGCGCGGGCACCACTTGCGAAAATCTTTTACGAAGGCACGCGCGATCGCTTTGTCGTTCCTAAGGTTTTCATTTGTTTCATTCGCTTTTCATCGGCCACTTTACGAGGCTTTATTTTATCGGCAATTGCTCAGCCGCCATAGACGCAGGAATTACGCGCAGTCGTAGACTGCGATTTTAATGAGGATCGTTCCTCGCCGGCTGAATAGAAAATTTGTAATTTAACGAAGGCTAGCGTTGGCTTGTTGGTTTAATCGGTTGGAAAAACGAGGGAGCAGAAAAATATTTCATCCGATTACGCGACTTATATTTACCGCGCCAACGTGATTCATCGGATAATTGAAGTCGAGGAAATTTACCGCTTCACCTCGTGAGCCAAATTAAAATAGAAAGTTTAGAATAAAAATTTAATCTGGGAGGTGGGTGAGGGAGTCGGGCGATGTTGGACGATATTCGATGATAATCATTGGTACGGGGCAATTGATGCTATCCTTTAGGACGAGTTCGTATTATGGAATTAGTCGCGATACACATGTGATCGACGTACAATGTACAATTATTACAATGGCGTAAAAGATAGATGGTGGCGGGCCGATTAAAATATTGACTTTAATCGCTTATTAATACTAACGGGCAACTATAATTACGGACTCTTAGAGCCGATTGCTCCTTACCAAGATGGATTCTTCATTATTTTTCACTCACTTCGTCGTCCTTTCAGCGCCAATGGCCACGCGGTTATAAATTCACTCACGCCCCATCTGACAAATAAATATTCATATAACGAAACTAAATAAATATTATCTCGACTATCTCGATACAACGACAAACATCAATGCATCTGGTGAGACATTAACAATTATAATAATCGCAGTATTTATATAGATTGGCATCCACATCTTTGTATTCCGTATGTGTAATGCAGAAATCCTCCACAAGTCGCATCTCCTCGATCGAAAATAATATCATCGTCTCGGATCGTCCGAGTAAATTGTAAATCTCAAAGGGCTCGATGGGACCTATGTATGCGCATATATGAGCGTAAATTCGAGCAACAAAGTATCGTGTTATCGGTGTAAACAAATTTGCGCGCCTTATCGCCGGCTCAATAATAAACAATTCGCACGCGACTGATCGCGCCGCCATTAATGCTCCCATGCATTTATTGCGACGTTAGGTGCGCATAAAAATTGCTGCATAAATAATGGACTCGCGCGAGGGCGGGTGGAGGAGGGCTGAGCACGGCGGGGGAGTTGCTCACGCGGGGGACGGGGGGGGTGATAGGGGAGGGGAGGCGAAGGAAAGAGAGGAGATAAAAAGCGAGCGGCGCTTAATAGAGGCTTGTGGCAGGAGTGAGAAGGAAAATGAAAAGAAGTTGAATAGATGTGGCAATTGCTGGCGTCGCGCGCGCGTGCGCCCGGTTTCCTTGATTTTCTTACTACGCACAACTCTTTTTCATCGTCTTTCACTTTTAATAAATCGAAACGGACGCGGGGCCGGCACTTGGCCGCTCGGACGCACATAATGCGTACCTACTTGACGGGTACGAGAGTATGCGAGCATAAATACGGGCCATTATACACGCATAAAAGCCATCGCTCCTCGTGCGCAGCCAAGACAGCCGAGGAGGTGAAGTTCATTGCCTTCGCATCGCGCCTCCGACGGAGAGGGAATCGTTGTCGTCGTTGTCGTTATTGTCGTCGTTGTTGTTATTGTCGTCATCGTCGTCATTGTTTTCGTCGTCACCGTCGTCGTCACTGTCGTCGTCATCGTCGTCGTCGTCCTCGTCGTCTTCGTCGTAGTCGTCTTCGTCTTCGTCGTCGGCAACATTCTACTCCAAGTATCGGCGGCCGATCGACACGACCTCGCTTCGCGTACGGTTCGCTTTAAGGAGCGAGCGAATGGACCGCGCGCACCTCGGCTACTTTGGCACGTGGGCAGCTCGCGGCCGTCGACGTGAAATTTATTTCCAGCGGAGGATAATTCACGAGCGGAGGATAAGGCCGAGGTGCGTCCCGCACGCTCGTGACGCCAATCCAGCGACGATGAAATATCCATGGCTTAATTAGTGGAGGATAGTGAGTCGGTGCGTCACTGCCTATCGTACCTGTCCTATCGTATCCTCACGATTGGCAGCCACCGGCGCGTATCCTCGCGCTCGAGCGCGACACTTGGTCTCGGTACTTGGGCCCGTCCTCGTCTCTGCCATGCCAAACGATTACGTGGGATGCAACGAACATTGTCGACAATTTATAAGAATCGCAGGTCTCTGCTTTAATTCGTCAGCAGTCGCTATCCATCTCACACCCCTTCGCTAACCGAGCCTAAGTAAAGCGTGGCTTGAAAATTGACAGGTCGTTAGCGTATTTGGCGAAGGTAAGAAAAGCCAACGGAGCCCGTCCTGTCTTTGAAAACTCAATATTAAATGGAATAGATTAGTTGGACGAGCTGAAAAAAAGAATCGAGACTAAAATAACGAAGGACATTTTATTCGTGTTAAGGGGATAATCATCGTAGCCGTAACCGAAGTCCGGGTGTGGGAGTGGCATAATCGTACACGCGCCCCCGTTAAGAACATGCATGAAACAGAGAGAGAGAGAGAGAGAGAGGGGGGGGGGGGGGGGAGGGAGGCGAATAGAGGACAATCGAACAACAAAAAAGATGACGCGGAATCTGGAGATATGGATGTCGACAGTTTCTAAAAATACCTTGGGGGTTAAGCCAGCGGTAGCGAGCACTACCCTTTATTAGCGAACGGAGCGCGTAATTATTTTGCCATGGAGTGTTTGCGCATTGTAAATAAAGGAGATTGCCCCGCGAATCATCTATTTGGCTTTCGATAATTGTGGATTATCTAACGGCTGGGTAAATGATCGATGATAACGAAGGATAAATTTGACGGTTTCGAACAGGCATGCGCTCGATTGCATGTCAATGCTCATAATGTGAGGAGAGTCAGTCGAATTTAAGTTGGCATAATGAATAAATTGCTTAACACTTGTATGGCAAAATACTTGTAAATAGTACGGCCGTAGTTATAAATTGGCTCGAAAAGCTTTTCATTTACATCGATGCCTGAAAAACAGCCGCGCGAGCGTAATGATTTGTCGCACTACTGTTTCAAACTTGTTTCGGCTATTACAGTCTTTGAGTTTCGAGCACTGGCTTGAAAAAAAAAAAAAAAAAAAAAAGGGAAAAAGGTTTAAACGATAAACGAAAAACGAAAAGTACTCTTCAATTACGCGCGTACACTCTAACATCCCCATAATTCTACTCTTCGCTGTTTACACACCTCTCTCTCTCTCTCTCTCTCTCTCTCTCTCTCTCTCTCTCTCTCTCTCATTCTCTTTGTTTATACATGCATCTCGCTCTCCACACTTGTCCCTTTACTCCTCTTCCTCCTCCTCATTTTTAACAGCTCCTTGGATGATGGGCGCGCACATATGCAAGTGCTCGCACACGCTGAACGTGCCCGGACGTTTTTCTCTCCTCGATTATGCGCATGCGCGGGCAAATTCACCTCGTACGTGTTCATGAATGTGCTCGTGCGTGCGTATGTGAGCCGAGCGCAGAATTCGAGCCAAGTGCATGCGCGACATTCGTAAATAAACTAGTCACGTGTTCCACTGCTACTGCTGCTGCTGTTGCTTCGGAGATGTAGGAGAAACTTTAAGGTAAAACTTATCTTCCTTTTTCTCTCGATTTCTCTATCCCTCCTTTCCATCGAAGCTCCTGCAACCGAGTCAAATGCATTTGAGCTTCCAATCAATTTTTCGGGGCCCATCGGAAATACGATACGATTGGATGATCGATGATATACGAGTACGGAGAGCATCGAGATGGATTGGTTTAGCGGGGCGGGGCGTGCGGGGGGGGATGGTTGTAAAGCGGCCAACTATAATGTTTTATAATGTATTCGTGGAGATGGACGTTGACCGAGTTGACTCGTGGCAATGTGGGGGGGGGGGGTTAACGGACGAATACAAACATTAGCCTATAAGCGATGACACTCGCACAACGTAAATCGCCTACTTTATGCCCCCTCGACTGATTTGCTCAATGTATGCCCACAATTAAGACCTCGGCCGATCATCTCACAAGTCGAACGGATGATTTGTCTCGTTGAGCGCCAGCTTCTTCCTTCCCTATTTATGCCCCCTCTATTTCAATGAAGTATAAAGTTTTGTTCAAACTTCGCTCGTGCCCTTACGTATCCTCCTCGTCGTAAGGCGCAACTACAACAACGTGTGCGAGAGCATTGAAACAAGATACGCGCAGATCAAACGGCTTTGTAAGCCCAAGTACTTGCCGTACTCGTGTATTAAAACACACATTTGCATTGTAAAGCACTATTTCATTTATGCGCCGAGCTTCGACAAACGAGTTTACTAAAATCGTGTACATCATAAGCATTTGCACATATCAAAGTTGTACGACAACCGCGATTAAGCATAAAGGAGAGATTTAGAAGAGTTCACGAGCCAGCGAACGAACCTCACGGAGCGAAATAGAAAATTCCGTTGCTACCGTTTGTGGGAAATGGTTGGGTGGGGCGCGACCGGAAAGCCACTCGAGCTTCCCTTGGAGCGCACGGAGGTTCGAGACCATAGGTGAACTGGACGTGCGTGCGTCTGTATGGGAAATGGTCGTAAATCAGTTCGATTAATCTGCGACGCGTAATGTCAGCGGCTCGTTTGTACTCTGTTTATAATCCTTGGGATGGAATAGCGCGGGATTTAGCTGGAGGAGTAGCTTACCCGGAGGACACCGGTCGAGATCCTGGCAACGGTAAAATAAATAACGCGCGTATGTAGAAACACGATGACGGCTATCATCGTCGTATGCTAATGAAGAAAGAGCCCTAAAATATTACACTTATATTTGTTATAAATTATTCGTGGACTCAACTTCATATAAGCTTTTGACTATTATTAATGCTTTCTTTGCACTATCTATTTCTCGCCTTTCTCAAATTAATCTTCTCATATTCATTTTTTAATCATAAATATAAATTGCCTCTGCGTATGTGCGTATTCTCATACTCGTGTAAACGCACACGCACGCACGCGAGCACACATAATTTTTGCGAAGGAAGTTCATTCGGTCAGAACTATTTAGTTCCTTTTTCAAATCCGAATATCATCGTGTGTATTTAAATATTTGAAGAGGAACATACAGCAGCAAGTAATTGTACGTCTATCGAAAATTTCATAGTATCGCTTTTGTTCCCAACAAGTGCAACTAATCAATTACATAAGAGTCAAGAATCACGATCTAAGCACCAAAGAGGCCATAAGAATTCTCTCTTCGTAGCACTCGTTTAAGCACGTACGTGATCGCGCAAGTGACTTTATACATATCTCTTTCCTTCTCTACCTATCTCTCTCTCTCTCTCTCTCTCTCTCTCTCTCTTTCTCTCATTCTTAGTGCATACAATGCCCTATGCAATACGTGAGCTGTATATCGTGTGCACTGAAGGCGCTAGAGCATAAAGAATGATATCTCTTCTACGCACATTATGTAGCAAAGAACCTGGTAGAGGGGGAAGGGTGAAGTAGGGAGGGAGGGAGGGGGCGGGGGAAACAAGGAGGTGGATTGTGTTTGATTGACTTGACAATAAACGCAAACACGCTCGCGCACTGAGTCTTTCTGTCTGTCCTCTATTCGTCGGTTCTCTCTCTCTCTCTCTCTCTCTCTCTCTCTCCCGTTCATTCTCTCTCATTGCACAACAACAAGTTCGAACTTGCGAATATAAGAGAGCAAAGGGGAAAGAGAAAACAGTATGTATATGACGAAAGCCAGAGAAAAACGAGTAAAACATTCTTCAAACAAGAGAGATGACAATGAGGTGAATGCTCAAATCGAGAGAAATAAAGATAACGACTCATTAAATTAGTTGTTTGTCACTGCTTGAGTGATTGATACGATAGAGTTTTTAATGAATTTTCGTGTCTATGTGTGCGTATCTCTAAAATTAGTGCAGCACAAATGTTCTTTTGTTTCATTTAGAAATTGTCGCGTGATGATGATTTCTACTTGACTCACGATCGCTCCATTAAAAACGCTTTCAGTGCAAAGTTCCTGCATAAATATTCTAAGCCTACATATATATGTACATATACATACATACGCATACGTAACATGATTTATATTAATTACAAAACTTTTATACTTTATAATTTGTAAATAAATTTATAATTTTATATATTTACGTATTTATGCACAAATATTTATTCTAAGTAATTAATTCTATTTATTCTATAATAATTTATTTATACGATTATGTTTCAACTGAAGTGAAATGTAAAAAAATGAAAGGGAAATAATGACTTAAAGTAATATTGGTAGAAGAGTTAAACAAGTTGAAATCAATTAAGCAATGCTTTTGTACCATTGACAGGATTTAAAATGATGAAACGGCCGTGATATTAAACGTGAAAGTAAAAACTCTACCACGACAGTGACTGTAATATTTAATAATCTGAAAAATAAATGTACAAAGTTTTTACTTAAATTAATCGACCAATTAATACGGTATTAAGAAAGGGATAGTCGCAGTAAAATTACTACTTATATACAGGATACTGTTATTAGTAGTATTTCATCGTTTCAAACTGAAAATAATTTAAATTGAAACACACAGTACAATAAGTACAAGATGTAAGGTATGTTTATTATACTTAAACAATCTCTAATTGGATAAATAACTAATTTTGTTTGGCTTGGATTTTTTTTTCCTCTTTATTATTTAACTGCTCAAAGCAATGACAAAATAATTTTCATTAATTACAAAATAACGTCGATATGTCCAAGTGAATATTTTTATTGTAAAAATATAAAAGAATAGTCAGATAAATAAGCATATTCTACGCATAAGCTAGTCCTACCAAACTGATTAAAAAATATATTTCATCTATTAGTTAAGGATTGAAGATTTAAGCGAAGTCATTATGTATTTGAAAACCGTAGGATTTGCAAATTACCGGATGTAAAGTCTTTGAATGAGAGAAGTGGAAAGCGGTTTACATGCATAGGAAGGGAGACATCGATGTCAGACAGTAGAAGGAAAAAAAAGGAAGTGTAAAAGAAGTACGCACGCGCGGCAAAGAGTAAGATAGAGATAGAGAGAGAGAGAGAGAGAGAGAGAGAAGAGTACCGTTTCCAGTATTCGTTGAAAAAGGATCAAAAAATTATGTTGTGGCATAGCTTATGCGCCCTCAAGGCACCATTATATGATAATTTTGCTTTTCCTCTCCTTCTCTCTCTCTCTCTGTCTCTCTCTCTCTCTCTCTCGTCTATCTATCTGCCTATCTATCCATCTAACCATCTATCCATCTATCTGTCTATCTCGCTCCCTCTTTCCTTGGCCTTTTTCTTCTCCTTGTCTACCTTCTCGCGCACCCTAGCACTCCACCTCTTTTCTCTCTTTCTTTTTCTTCTTCGTTTTCATTTCTTTCAGTTCTCTCTCTTTCTTCATCATATACGCGTGCACACAGAACAGTAGTAGTAGTAGTAGCAGCAGCAGCAGTGTCTTTTTGTCTCTCCCTTATATACTCCTATGTCGTTCTCTCGTCTCCGAGCTCACGGCGATGAAAAGAGAGCGCGAGCACGTAGTTAGTTCCCGTCTTTTCGTTTGTTTTCCATTGCCGCCGGGTAATTGCACTCTTTCTCTCTTCCACACACGAACTATACCGCTTGTCCCTGACGTTTTCCTTTGGCTCGCGCGCCCGTTTCCGCATACACACACGCGCGCTCTTATTTTTTGTTGCCACTGCTCGGCCGTACTCTTTGGCTACCGAGACGCGGATTTTTGCAGCTTCTCCACTCCCTCGCCTCCCCTACATTCCCCTTGCCAATCCTCCTCCCTGTCCATCCGCTTCCGCCCCTTCACCTCCAATCCCTTTGGCTTCCTTATTGTAGCCCCTTCGCGTGCTTTTGCAAAATTAATTTTCGAGCAAAAAAAGAAACTAGGAAAAACGCAGCCGGAGGTGCCGAGCGGTCGAGTACCAAGAAAATGTGTGCATCGCCGTGGCCTTTTTCCGACCGCAATTAGCAGTTGGGAAAACCTTGGATTGGCTTCGCTACTCACATTTGGACCCTCTTTTACACGTCTCTGC
This sequence comes from Ceratosolen solmsi marchali, assembly GCF_000503995.2. Taxonomy (NCBI): domain Eukaryota; kingdom Metazoa; phylum Arthropoda; class Insecta; order Hymenoptera; family Agaonidae; genus Ceratosolen; species Ceratosolen solmsi. The sequence goes on from NW_011948422.1 coordinate 7,561,091, forward strand.
ACTTTCGGCGAATAAATAAGCGGCGCCGCTTTCAGCCGAATCGTGCATGCTCCCTTTTCTTTTTTCAGCGCGCATAATGCGAGGTTTCGCTTTTCCCCTCGAGTTTGCTTTGGGACCGGGCTGGGAGGAAAAATAAAATTGAATTCTATAATTCGTGGGTGTACCGTACTCCCAACGACCAAAAAGTCGAATGAAATTTCTTGGGCTTTACGATAATACGGCGCCCGTACTCTCCTCTCCACCTTTCCTCCGTAGTCCTTTAAATCAGCCACGATCGTTTATTCCTTCGCCTACCCTTCGTTTTGCCCTTTTATAATAATCATCTCGAGGAGGTGGCAAATTCGCTAGTAATCCCGACGAGATAAAGATAACGAGAGAAAGAAAAACAAGGAACCGCTTAGCATTGAAACGAGATCAGCTGGATAAAAGATTTTTTATTTATCGAAAATAAATGAAAACCGATACGCGTGACCGTCTAAGGCTAAGGATGATGCGTGGCGCTCGATACACGATATCATATAATTACTTTTGTAATTATCCTTTGAAAATTGGCCAATGTACCGATGATAATGCATTCGCAATTCTAACTCTGCAAATTCAATATTAAAAGTCGGTCGAGATTTCGCAGAGAGTGGGTGGTCGTCCTGTGGGCCGCAAGCGTTTTTATCTCATTCGCGGCTAATTCATGAGCGAGCGGATCGACGCGAATCGATGGAATTGTCTGCTTTTCCAATCAGCGGCTTCGTGGAAATTTAGTAGAGTATGCGGACTGCGGGTGAAGGCTTCGCTCGGCCAAGATCCCGGACTGTCGAGGTTAAACGATATACCCACCGGGACTCTCGTTCACCCTGGAGAAAAGTGAGGGGCGTTGCGCCACCAGAGTCTTGACGACTTCCCGGGTTGAGAAGTGACCTCTAGACACGTTGTCTGTAGCTTCGTAATCAGTAGGGCTACCCTTTAGGGCTGCCCTTTTTACTTCTCTTCGGCCAACGAGTCGCGAGTTCATTACGAATAGCTTCGGCCAGTCTAAGGTGCGCCTCCCATTTCCCTCATTCCCTCCACGTTTCCAATATTAATTACCCTCGCGTTTAAGTGTTATTTTATAATTAATTAACTGGCTAGTAATTTTAGCTACTGACTCAAGACTTCAGTCTGCGTGAAATGGACGACGATCGATATCGACGTAGAGAGTAGCACATATGTAATCGCCATACACGTATAACCGTGACCACCAGCTACCCTTTTCCTCCCTACGAGATAAAAGGCGCAAAAAGGCCTGATAACGATGTTCGACGCTTAACGATGCTGATATCTTTGGTTTCGTCAATTAAAGCCCAACCATAAATAAACGGTAATTATCGAATGTATAATTAAAGGGATGCTGTTAATTAATTTCGCGATAAATTTTACAACAAACACATCAGCTCCCAATAATTAATAAATGCATTTGTTTACATTTCATAACTCTTGTGCGGTAGCTGGTTCAGCGCATGCGTACGAGCGAATGATAAAATAAAACAAAACAAAAAAAAAAAAACAAAACAAAACAAAAAAAAAAACGAACAAACAAACAAAAACAAAAACAAAAACAAAAAACCAATCCACAATCGTAGGCATGATTTTTTTTTTTAATTTTGAAATCCATCTGAAATTATATTAGAATTACGCTTGGCTTAACTCGCCTGCCTCGTAGAATAATTTTCCTTTCAAACTTATAATTACGTATACGTCGCTATTACTTGGAATACTTACTTACAGCTATTATAATGTAATCAACGTTTTATTTCATTATTATTATTATCATTATTATTATTATCATTGTTGTTTCTTCCTCCCCCCCCCCTCCCCCCTCCCACTTTTCTTTAGATTTGTAAATCGAAGGAAGAAATTTTTCATTGGCAAAGGCGACCTGTTTATCCTACTGCAAAATAAAATTGGAAATGAAAATGTCGAGAGGCCGTAAATAATAAAGAGGTCAAAGCCTCAAGGTTTATAATAGTAAAATTTCAGTGTACGAATTCAATGTCGGGGCCTCGGGCAAGTAAAGGCATGAAAATTACATGCAAATTTACTATTCCGGCAAAGCCCTAAGCCGTACGTCGGCCCGACAAATATATGATAATACAGATTTCTTTAGAAAATCTTACAAGGAATGGCAAAATTCAAAAAAACAAAACCAAACCAACGAAAACAAGACGAAAACATTTCCAGCTCAATGGCCTGCCGCACCAAGCACTTACGCAAACCTTATAAATCGATCGAGCATCATTCTTATTTCGATATTCGTATCAACGTTTCGAAATTCATCACTTTTATGCCGCAGCCTGGGGCCATTGGAGCACGAGCCGCGCGCACTTGAGTAATACACGTAAATCTCATAGACGTCAAGGTAATGTTTACGAGCATTACATACTTGTGTGTGGTTATGTACTCGCGGGGTCGATGAGATATGGGGTGTTAAAGATTAGGTGACTTTAGCGAGCTCGGCGCACTTGCCGTGTGCGCGGCCGAGGCATTTAAAGCCCAGCGTATCCCCTTTTAACGCAGACTCTTCGTCGCCATTAAATGGCATATGCTAATAAATTTTATGAAACTGTACTTGGCCGTCCCTCTTCGCGCCTATCGCCATTGTGGCCGCCGTGTTTTTAAAAGCGCCCCGGCTAACACACACGCCACGTGAAAAGTGCAGCCTGTTAATTTCCGATTTAATTTAGATGTTTGCTTTATGCTAATGATTTATAGTATAACGTTTATTTTCGGAAAGCGAGGCCGGTTTATTTAATTTTAAACTACCGCTTACCGCCGACATCACATTGAATGGCTCTAAGGTATACCGTAGCTTTCTACCTTCTCCCTTCATCTTTCTCTCCCGAGTTCTAATTCCAAGGCTTATCCGGTCGTCCCATCGACCTTTCGTTATTTCCTCCGGATAACAATAATGCCCGGGCTTGTTTATTCCTTTATTTTCTACTTTCCTTCATTCTCGGATTCTTTTCGTTGAAGCAAGTGCACATTGACGATGAAATATCGATCTATACGGAATTATTGATTTATTGATGAAATTTTTAGCTAAATAATTACCGATATCGAAAACAATATGGAATTATTGCCTATTAAAATAGCTCGATTTTATTGGCCGAATAGAAATAGAATCCCCGTTCTACGCAATTCTCGAAATGCCGATAATTTTTAACAAGGATTCGCATGATTTTAATAAATAAACATTTTAATAAACGACATACCATTGGGTATATAGGGATTGATAATAATGACGTAAGTTTGGGAGGAAACCACGGGACTTTGGCATACGTGAACCGCGAGCATTAATTCAATTTCATCGATATCCATGTAAATAGACGTTGGTCGTCTTACATTAGGGTTGGAGGGCGACGTTGACGGCTCATTAGTCGCGGCTCTAAGTCGTTTCAACGCACAAAGTATCGACAACGGTATTTCAGAAAGTCATTATACTTAATTATGACGCAAGCGCACCACACATCCCTCACGCAAGTCACAACCTCCGTCAAAGTGCACCCACTTTTCGAATTTTCAATCATGCATCGCTTGACACTCTCGGCTAGTTTCTTCGGTCACGCCCACCTCCCCATTGTCCTCAGCCTCCTAGGCAAAGTCGATCGTTAAATCCAATTACCCAAGATTATAAGACCAGAATGGAAATTGTGAGGAGATTGTAGGGGCCGATTATAAAATTGTTTTAAACAGGAGCGCTGACGCGATAATGTACCATCACTGAATAAAATTATATCAAATGACCGCTGCTGATGCTGCGAGGCTTAATCCCCTATCCTGGTCTAGTCTGCTCTATCGCGTCTCTCGAAAATTGACTGATTTATTGTCGCAACAACCGTCTCTATCGTATGCTATGCCCCTACTTCGGGCCTACGCTGAGCGTCTCGTGCTCTCTAAAAATCGAGACGCAAGACGTTAAGTCAGCTGTTAAGACCAGTTGAGCTTGAATTTTCTGACGTTGACTCGAGCCGATCTCCTTAGCGCTCTTTCTCTGCCACCAATCGCCCCTCCCCTCCCCCTCTTTTCCTCCACCGATCATCGTTAAACAAATAAAGATAAATAATAATATAGAGCGAGTGAGAGAGAGAGTGTGTGTGAGAGAGAGAGAGAGAGAGAGAGAGAGAGTGACAGAGAGAAAAAAAAGAACAAGCAACGAGAGGAATGAATGAGAAGAAGTAAACAAACGTTGTCCTTCTCTTTATCTGCTCTTTATAATTCTCCTCTTATTGTATTATGCGCCGGTAAATAATTATCGAACTGTTCGTTGCTCGCGTTCGCTTCAAAAACTCTACCTGCTCATAACGAATAGCATTTTCGGGCGTGAACAAATGCATCATATAGTCATATTGCATATTTCGTGCTGAAAATGATGTTGCATGCTTGTAATTATATATATAAAGAGGCTTACGATTTTTTCAATGAAATTATTATACCAACATGATTATTGTATGTAGCTTGGAAAATTATGGTCATTAAACGCATCTAGGCGTACGTTTGCTCACCGTTTGTTTCACAAATCAAATTATTCCTACACATTTTTTCGGATATTCGTCGTAAAAGTGTTAATTACTGTTAGCGCGTATTACAACATGAGGATGCATCATCTTTCAAAGCAAGAAACTATTCATCTTTGATTTACGAGTAAATTAGACTAGCATTAATCATCATTAATTTAGACAAATATGATCCAGTTTTTATAGCTTGTGATATAACTATTCTAATAATCTTTAATGAGTATTTATTGACCTTCCAACAACCAACAATAGACTATAAATTATATATATATATATATATATATATATATATATATGTGTGTGTGTGTGTATATATACATATATATGCAGTCAGAAATAATTAGCAGTAGTTTATATTTTATTTATTTTTATTTGATGTTAAGAATGTCAAAGGTAATTGATTCCCATATAACATTTTACTTCGCTTCAATTATATCCTTATTAAATGTATCAGATTTAATTTACAGTACTAAACGTTAATATGAATGAAAAATTAAGAAATTAAAGGTCTTTTATGAAACAAGAGTGATGCATATGCAATGTTCTTAAAGTAATCTGTCCTTGTCTCTAGCGAGAGCCGAAAAGAACTTTGTAATTTATTCGTATGAGCGTATGCAATAAAATATTGTGTAACGAACATTTAAAATTTTTTTATTTTAACAGAAATCGATGTATTGGCATAGTAGTAGCATTTATAAAATTTCATTGAACATCCCGAAGACTTATAATACTTTGGATTCATATAAACATCCACACATATATAATGCGCGTGGATGATACGCGTGGATGATAATATTTTTCCTCTATTTTTATTTAATGATAGATGCGAATATTCGACCTTATGTGGATATCCCATCAACCGATAAGGTTAATACTAACGAAAATATAATTTTACATATTTATGTATAATTATAATCAGTTTGTAAGACCAATTAAACTTAAAATCTAAAAAAGATAGCAGCCTAGTATTTAATTTGCCTGTAATTTTGTGAGATGCAATTAATAGAATGTGGCCAATATTAAAACTAATTACAAAATAGATACAATCTGCATGTGAAACACTATATTAAACGAGGAATGATAAATAAATTAAAATGTGCTAGAGTCTCTTATGAAAGATTCATTACTATCATCATAAACAACAAAGTAAATAGACATTGTAGAGACGTATCAGAGTACATCGTGTATACACGATTACTTACAATCGGGCTAATCGTTAACTCCGCTCGGTTGCCTCAAGAGCTTTTTAGCTGCGCTTAATTTTTTAATAGCTGCAATTAACGTACACTTCTTCATGAGCATCTTCATTCACGTAGAGCGAGGACGGTAGGAGAGGCAAACTGCCGTAGGGTGGGTTGAAATCCTGGTCTTCCACCGTTTTCAAGACTCGACTAGCAAAAAAAAGCAATGCACAGAGAGAGAGAGAGAGAGAGAGAGAGAGAGAGAGAGAGAGCGAGAGAGAGAGAGCGAGAGAGAGAGCGAGAGAGAGAGCGAGAGAGAGAGTGATAGAGCGGGATTAGATGGAGGGGGGAAATTTGCCTCGCGATTAGCCTCAATTAACGCGCTCGGTGAAGTACAAGAACGAATGGAAGAAAGAAGAAGCAAATAAGGAGGAGGAGAAGGAGGAGGAGGAGGAGGAGGAAACTATCGAGGACTATGGAGAGAAAGATTAGACTCTGCTCTTGCATTCCCAGATTTACGTGTGGATGAGTATGATCCGAGGTGAAGAGGCGCTTAATAAAATCCAAGACCGGACCAAGGCGGCTAGAGTAACGGAGAGGACACTAGAGCGAGAGAAAAGGAAAGAATATATGCAACCATTGTCAATCGAGCGGGGCTTCGCGTATGTGC
>NW_011948422.1:7569985-7577279 GCF_000503995.2 Ceratosolen solmsi marchali
TCGTGGCCGCTCCATCTACGTATTAACGTCCTGCTATCTGCTCGTAAAATCGAGTCAGCGCGCATTATCGGGGGCGATAAGTGTGGACGAGTGGAAAAAGGCCGGCCGAGCGTACCCGGTTACGCGGACAAATCGCTTCAACGGGCCCCGGTATGCCATACTTAACAATCGTTAGCGAAATAATGTGCAGCGCGTCACATTGGACTTTTGTGTCCGTTGGCGCGCGCGCGCGCGCGCCCTCACGCCCCCGTCAACCCCGACTCCTTCGCCCTTCCTCACTCTCACCACTTAATATCTCGTTTTATCCAGCTACTACGTGGGTCGCTCGTTATTTTCTTGTACACTGCCATGGCCGGTAATATGCTCTTTTGACCGACGCTCGCAGGTGTAAAAATCTACTCCTTTTACCTCACTTGCACGCACTACCAGCCCTTCTGCTTCTATTTTACTTTTCTCTTCCGGTATATCGAGCCGGCTCGTCGTCAATGTTAACTTTTGCCAATAGTTGAAAATAGTTTGCCGACCGCTGTCTATCGCAATTTTTTATCCCATTGAGATTGAGAAGAGCGCGGAGGTGATAAACTTGCTACGGCATTCAATTCAAACGATATATCGAAATCCGTACTTTCTCCCTCCCTACAATCTGTATCTACGATTTGTTCGCGAATCTCAATTACGATCGACGCTCGCGCTTAATATTTTCAATTATACACGCTCAGATGATTATATGCACCACTGCAAAATTATAATCTTATCTTGTAGGTTAATGGGGATGAACAATGAAGATAAATGCGAAGAGAAGAAGAAAATTGAAGAATAATTGCTAAGTCGTCAGCTACGTATCGGCTCAGCTATTTTTCTCAGCTATTCTACTTGGAATTTTCTACGCGCTTGATTATGATCTCCTTTCAATTACTTCAATTCTTACTTCGGATAATATTTTTACGGTAGGTGCGCAGTGTCAGTAGAGTTTAAAATTAAGGGAGTACTATTAATTGAAATGTAAATGTATTATTAATCACAAGGCAAAATCTGATTTGTTGCATTTTGTATTTATTATATGAGGCATTGTGACTTAAAATACGTTTCTTCGTTCATTCCTATGGTTAGACAATTTGATTACAAGTCGCGCTGAATGCAAAAGACTGATTGCACGTTATCTATTATAATTTTCATAATATAAAAGTTGCGTGGTTTCATAAATGTACGTTGCGTCATTTACATGTTCGATTAATTATAAGCGAGTTAATGTTAAAAATAGCACTCGCGTGCGCGTACGTCAAAATACAATATCTTGACCTGTGAGTATCAATCTCAAGTGTGAAGAAAAATAAGGTGCGAGCGACGAGGAACTCGACAATCATTGAATAAGCGTTTATGCTTATGTATTACATCTACTTAATGATTGAAACAAGAATTATTCTAATTTATTCTTTCGAACTACAGGATATCGTAATATTATTGGCCAAATGGCTAATTTATGACTGCTAAGAGGTCAAAAATTGTTACTACGTCTAAAGACAAAACTATTCAATAGTAATACATAAAAATGAGATGGACTAAATTAATACAGACGCGCGCACGCAAACAAACAAGATGCATTTATTAATATTGACTTACGTATTTTCGAATGCGAAGATAAATCTCTCGACCAAACAATTTTTTTTTTTTCTTATCACAACGTTGGCGCACTATAAAATTGTGTAAAATGAATTATAACTTCAACTTTCAGACAACTAATATCTCAATTCATTGTGTTGAAAGAGCTTTTTCTTGTTTCTGTTTTTGTCTTTGCTTTTACAAAATTTAATTCTACCTTCCACGAAAAGATCGGAGGAATAATAAATACTATTCAAAATTTAAATAGACACTTGACGAAAACTATTTTCTTTTCTCTAAAAAATAATCTCATTCCAGCATGCATCCAAACAATTTTACATTTGGCGTAAAATTATGGTACGCAATCTTCATATGCCAATTAAGCTGCCGCAAAGTAGCGAGATCTTAATTAATGCATAATGATTCTGAAAACATCGTCACAACACCCACCACCAATTTACCGTAATTAAGTAATTTCCAGTCAAAAGTTATAAAATAAGCACGAACACGCCGGGAATCGCCTCCATCGGTTGGCTTCGCCAAAAAACGTAAACCAAAAAGAAAAGATGAAGAAAAAAAACAGATATCCCTGACCTATTCCACCGTAAATACCAGCCACGGTAAAAAGAATGGAATCCATGCCCACTTCCGCCTAATTAAAGCTGGCCACTCGCGCTACAAGCATTTCCCAGCATTTCCCAGCATTTCCCAGCATTTCCCAGCATTTACCAGCATTTCCCAACATCGAAGTATCGAAGCAACATCGCACCCATCATTTTCCTCCCCGCACTATTATAATTATTCCGAAAATCATCAGCGAATTAAGAGCGAGCGTCCGACCTTGAGCTCGTGAGCTTGAATTCAAGTCGCCGAGTCCTCTTCACCTCCCCGCCAACCACTTTCTCGAAAAATTGCACGGCGACACGCGCTCGCTCATGCAAGTGCACAGCGCACGCCCGCTCGTTACCTTCGACCACCTCCCCGCGTCCCTCCTACCGCCACTCACTCCCACGCCTTACCGCGCCACGACGAATCCCCCGCGGCCACCACGGCCGTACCTCCGTCCACCTCCTTTCCCTTCCTCAATCGACAACCGTCGCCCTCGTCTCTTAGCCCTTAAACTGCTAGTTAAACAACCTGCCGAAATACATGGAAACCGATAATTCCACGCTACGACGTTTATTCTCGCGTACACTCGCAACAGAAACCTCCGGAGATTCGATTTTATCGCTCTAATCTTACATGCGCGCGTCCTAACCGATGCTTTAAGGCCGAACGATAATATGAATATTTAATCCCGATACACCGAAAGCCGACTGCACCGCTCGTCGTGATACGCAATTTTCTCGTGCAACTGTTCGGAGGAGGACGATGAAAAGAACGCGTAATAACGTATGTCATTAAAGTGTGGGACGGAATTTGAAGAAATGATAGGACGTGTACATATTAATTCAGCTGAAAGGAAGAAGTCTCGTGTCCTGCTTTAATAGGAGCGAGCAGGAACACACCAAACCCAACCCACAGGATTACTAAAGACAGGATATAATTGCGGATGATGGTCGGTGGTTATTCGTTCTCGGAGAGCAAAACTATTTCGATTTATTTTGTTTGCAATCGCAAGCGCTGCCTTCACCGTTACCCATTTACCCTTGCGCTTCGACGCAAACTACGACGCAAAAATACCCGCCTCGCATCACCACCCCTCCCCGTCAAATCTCGGCCTCTCCTTATCACAGCCTCTCTAAACGCCACCACTCGCCGTTTACTACTAATCAGCATCGAGTCATTACATGGCAAGTGTCGTAGAGCAGGCGAGAAAGATATCCGGAGCATCGACAATCACCGAACCTCCTCACTCAACGATCCACTCGTCCACGACCTTAACGACAACCTTATTCCTCCACGAATCTCCAGGCACACAACAAGCAAAGCAAAGCAAAGACAACAAGCGGAAGCCCCCTTGGTGCTTGATAATTCAAAAAGACCGTCACCCGAACATTTCTCCAACGCAAAAGATTAAGATTGTCATTAAAACGGGAGGTACGTGCGCGGGCGTATCAAGCGGACCGTTCCGGGCGCTTCACGGCGACAGTTTCGCCTAAGCCGAAACAGCCTCTGACCCCGGTAACGTCACGCCGAGCACGAGCGTCGCGTCACGTGACGCGCCCGTACGTGCCTTCGCTACGATGCCACTCTCGACGTACCGCTGAGCTACGCACGCACGCACGCACGCACGCACGCACGCACGCACGCACGCACGCAAGCAACCACGCACGCACCCACGGCCGCGCAAGAATCTGCGAGCCTGCGCTATCGAAGCCACGAGTATATGTACGAAAAGGGGATTATCCGCGCTGCGGTAACGCCAACTGCTACCCATCATCTTTCCCACCCGGATCACCTCGACAATTCCGCGCTTCCTCGCGCTTGTCGCGCGCATTTTTACGAGTGACAAGAGCCCGATGGCCAAGGGCCGAGATCACCACACAATAGGTCTCATATTTTAATTAACGGCTTGGGCTCGCAATTGGTAAGTCGCTCGTAAACGAGTGACCGAGCCCCGATCGTCCTACTATCCTCCTCCCATCTCTCGTTCCCTCAAAACGTACATTTTGCGAGCGTCCTCGTACGACGGCCGGGACTAGGTTTTCCCCTTTATGAAATCAATGTCGTTCTTAAATGTCCGGCTGCACTCTCAAGTTATTATTGTCCTCGGCGCTCCTCATCCTCGTCGTCGTTGCTAAAGTCCATCTAGCTTCCTGATAACGAAAGGCATATTTCTGTCCTTTTCACTCTCGATCGAAGGCTGCGCCCAATGTCCTGCCAACTAAGTCCAGCTTCTTTAAGAATTAATTAAATTTGGATGGAATGAGGATGGAATAGACGAAGTTAACGATTCGAAATATCAAATATTATGTTTATCAACTCTATTATTTTTTCGAGATTTTTCGCGATCATTCATTTGCATTTTCTATTGTGCATTGTGCGACAATGTTCTCGTCATAAAATTCAAGCGAACATAAAGTCGTTTTGCAAAAAAGGAAAAACAATTATCCACTTGTCGCTCGATTTATGATTATGGCAGGTTTTGTCCATTAAACTAAATTAATTTAATTTGCATAGGCATTTCAATTACCATTCAATACAAAATTCTTCAAGGTTTTAAAAAATATTAAAATCTTCAACGTTTTCTTTCTCAACGCATGAGTGTAAATGCGGCAAATCAACTGATAGCCGATGTTTACGATATAATTTATTTAAGGAAGCCTTAATCTACGGATTTACCAAGATTTCTCACTTTCTGTTATACAAATAAACTATTAACCGTGAACAAATAATATGCATTTATTTATAAGTGGTATGCAAATGCAGATTGCAAATGAGCGTTTAAGAGATATTCATATTATCGTAGAAGAGAGTAGAACCTTTGACCAATGTTTATAAATAAGTTTATAATAAGTTCGCGAATCGGGTCAATGCTTTTTATTTAATAAATACGGTGCATTATATATTGCAAACTAGTAATTATTGTCCTTTTACGTCGATAAGCGTGACTTTTACCATTCATTGTATTAAAATGTTTGTTCAAGGATTTCTCTCGGCTCCTAGAGCTCTCGTTTAAGGCAACGGTCCGACAATTTGGAGCATTATCGGCAATTTGCAATATCTCGGTTACTGAGCAATCAATGAAGGACCTTTGTTAAATTGAGATAATCATTGTAAATAAGTATTGTTACGATCAGTATCAGCTAATAAATTCGATAAGAATCAATCAGGACAACGAGGAAGTTATGTTTAATATGTAAAATTACAATGCACGTAATTGATAGTAAATAATTTTCAATTATACTAGAGTGTAGTATAATGACGAAAGTAACGTGGAAAATAATCTCTAAACTTAAGGTCAATAAAAACTCGTTACGATCGTTAAAACTTTCACTTTTCTACGACGAGTGAAGCGCAGACGATGAAATTCCCTAAGCTCAAAATCCAACCAAACTAACAACAAAATTCAATTTATTTAATTATAAAACATCAATAATTCTCGGCCAATCAGACGATCAAACGACCAAACTTATACGCGAGAGTTACCATAGTGCAATTGAACTTTCAACTTGTTTTAACATTCCACATGCGAAATTCTCCATACTGTTCACGTAAAAAGAAAATACCACGAAAATGAGGGAACTCCGAAATTCAGGCCACTAGAATATTCACCAGGTTGCCGCGGTAATTTATTTACAAGGCGAAACCGTGTCGTCGAGCGATTTTCCAAGGGTTCAAAATTTAATGATACGGCACGCGGTTTAAAAACGAGAAGGAAAAGCCGCTCGGAAAAGTTGGTAGACCAATGGAAGCGTAACCACGAAGCGTGACACTCGCGCGTGTGTCACTACTCCGACTCTTGCTTCCACTCTTTCTTTCATTCTCTCTCTCCTTCTCTCTAACTCTACCTATCCACCTTTCTCGCACGACTCCCGCCCATAACGTGCACGCGCTCTCCACTCTCTCACTCTCTCACTCTCTCATTCTCTCATTCTCTCACTCTCTCATTCTCTCACTCTCTCATTCTCTCACTCTCTCATTCTCTCACTCTCTCATTCTCTCACTCTCTCATTCTCTCACTCTCTCATTCTCTCACTCTCTCATTCTCTCACTCTCTCATTCTCTCACTCTCTCATTCTCTCACTCTCTCATTCTCTCACTCTCTCATTCTCTCACTCCTAGAGCCGCGGGGCTTTTTTGGTTTTGCGCGCGTGTCCGTCGTCGCGCGCGGTTCTTCGCCCGTTGCATGAAAATATCTTTTATGCTTCCCTCCAGGGCTAATGCCATGGTAAATTGCTTGCACGTGCGCACAAAGCGCATCTTCAGCGATTTTTCCGAATACTATTTCGTGGCCCGGGAAATAATTAACCGCGCACTCGAGATTATGCATTGGCCGGTAATGCGCAGCGATGGGACGTGTAGGAAAATGCCGTAAAATTATAATTGCCAGGAGCTGGAAAAGGGCGGATGTATCGCTAATTACGTGGACTTATTCTCGCGAAGCTACAGAGTTACGAGTATATTGCCGTTAAAATTTCAGCAATGAACGAATATTTAACATGTATTATCTATGAATGTATAATTTCCCGCTACAGTGTATGTGCGCGCCCCGTTGGAAATTTACGGCTGTCGGTGACGTGATTTTTCTCCAACACTATAAACAACTACGCTCTTTGAATAAAAAATACGCTACTGACAAACGTACTCGATTGCCGAGCAATTGAATTATCTCTTTGATGAATAATGAATTTTTCAGTTATTCCATTGGCCATAACAATACAATAAAAATGCACGTGACCATATATGTAAATAAATAATAAATTAACAATCCAAGGATGGACCGTGAAGCCCCTTGCTCGGCTCAGCATACGAAATAATTGTTATCCAGCGTAATAAGCATGGAAAAATAATAAATTCCCCGCATTATTGCAAACCGCAATCTTCTCGGCGCAGCACCGTGGCATTATCAAAATTATTCCTTTCACAGAATAGGAGACATCGCATAAATCTATTTTAATTACGCATCACTTAAAAATCCCGTTTGGCCAATAGCTCGTGCCTTTGCTTTCTCGGTGGTCAACCACCTCCCTTCCCCCTCTACAACTCTTTCTCACTCTCTCTCTCTCTCTCTCTCTCTCTCTCTCTCTCT
>NW_011948422.1:7579368-7590841 GCF_000503995.2 Ceratosolen solmsi marchali
TCTCTATCTCTATCTCTCTCTCTCTATCTCTATCTCTCTCTCTCTATCTCTATCTCTCTCTCTCTATCTCTATCTCTCTCTCTCTATCTCTATCTCTCTCTCTCTATCTCTATCTCTCTCTCTCTATCTCTATCTCTCTCTCTCTATCTCTATCTCTCTCTCTCTATCTCTATCTCTCTCTCTCTATCTCTATCTCTCTCTCTCTATCTCTATCTCTCTCTCTCTATCTCTATCTCTCTCTCTCTATCTCTATCTCTCTCTCTCTATCTCTATCTCTCTCTCTCTATCTCTATCTCTCTCTCTCTATCTCTATCTCTCTCTCTCTATCTCTATCTCTCTCTCTCTATCTCTATCTCTCTCTCTCTATCTCTATCTCTCTCTCTCTATCTCTATCTCTCTCTCTCTATCTCTATCTCTCTCTCTCTATCTCTATCTCTCTCTCTCTATCTCTATCTCTCTCTCTCTATCTCTATCTCTCTCTCTCTATCTCTATCTCTCTCTCTCTATCTCTATCTCTCTCTCTCTATCTCTATCTCTCTCTCTCTATCTCTATCTCTCTCTCTCTATCTCTATCTCTATCTCTCTCACTCACCGCCAACGTCACCAGCGCCACCACACCCCACCGCGAATCCGTCGACCGTGAAAAACGAGCGACAGAAGAAAAAGAGAGAAAAGCGAAATGTCTCGGAGCATCTCGGACTATAGTTCCCCCCGACGCCAAATGAATATGATGAAGAACCACGCGGATCCGTCAGCGCTTTTTCTCGGGACGAGGTCCGCTAATGCTAGAAAATTACCGGCAACGCACGCGAGCTCTTTGTATAGCGAGTAGGACGCGCGACACGCACGGGAATCCGCGTCTCCCTTCATGCGCGCCTTACCCAAGGATCTCTGATTAGCATATTTAAAAAATACCATAATTCGCTTAGTTAGTCCGTATGTTCCAGAAGAGGAGTTTCGATAGAGTCGAGGCCGAAGATGGTTGAAACTTTTCAAATTAATTTTTCATTACCATGATGCGCGCGACTCTACATACGCACAACTACGCTACGTGCAATAAACTTATACACTGCCAAAACGGATATATCAAGTCTCTATCCGTCATTTCACCTACTTTTCAATTTTTCAATTTACAGACCTCGGCAATCCTTAATATTATGGAGTACCGATGATCGTTCAACTATTTTTTTTTTTTTTTTTTTTTTTTTTTTTTTTTTTAATGCCCTTTTTGTCTGTTTTCTGAACTCTACTGGACGATGTAGCGTATGTATATAGTCGTGAATTTGGAGTTGAAAGTCAATTTAACAGCCACAACTTATCTCGTAACACTTGACAACAATTCAGGAATAATAGATGGAGCCTGGATTAAATAAAAAGATGCTTAAAACTGCCGTCTTGTCGCCTTTCCTAATACGAAAATGACTAGCTTAGAACGTGCAATCAAACTATTTTTCAATGTGTCTGTCACCTCGATAGCAATATTATGGAGAGTAATATTGGAAAATTATGGCTTATTATATGATTACAGTAAATGCCACTCAAAATATTTATCATTTATAATATCGCCAACTAGCGAGTGTTACCAAGTCAAGTCAATGTAAATTTCGTTAAATAAATTAGCGATAGTTGCATTGGTTATCATTAATTTGTCACTAGCAAGTAGGTATGCGACATCGTTATTACATGTCAAATGTAAATGTGCTGGACAATTCTTTAGCGCACTTTATTGAAATTTGACGTCACGGCGATGGTATTATTCCATCGAAATAATGAACGGATGTGTGATGAAAGGGATAATGACTGAAGCGTAAGATTCAAGATTCTATTAACGGTAACCATAAATGCATTAGATTCACGACTGATTTGAAATCAGGATTTTTGTTGATTCGCTACCCTCGCTCCTGTAACAATGAGACGGGATATCCTCCAACGATGATGAAGGATGATGAGGGGGTTGGGATGGAGGGGTTAGTGGATGGCTTGGGATGGCTTGGGATGGCTTATTTCATTTCACATGACACGCGGTCTCGATGCTAATCTCTTACGGGGATCGCCTTATGATCTGGATGACGATGATCTGGATATTTCTCGGAATATTGTTGAGCGGCTCGTCTAGCGCTACTATCATGCCCGTCGTTAATAGCGATCGTGTCAGCAGTGTAAGATCGTGGATAAACTGCCACCTCACAAATAAAAAATTAAAATAATCCAGCCGTCAATCCAATAATTAATCGACGTCGGGAATAATTTGTACAGGCAAATAAAATAATAAGCGAAGGAAATAACGCGAGTAAAAATACTGTTTGCCATGCTAATGACAAAATAAAAAAAAAAAACAAAAAAAAAAAACAAAAAAAAAAAAAACAAAAAACAAAAAACAAAAATCAAAAAAAAAACAAAATAAATAAATAAATGCAAACTAAATGGATAATCGAAAAAATTCGCAAACGATATTAAATACGGTACATGCTTATTATCCCATAACTGACAGTAAATCATAAATGACGTTGCGTACACAAGTATAATAAGAGATGATGATTAGATGCTTTTTAAATTAGATTTTACTTTCTGCATACGTGTTTGCTTATAGAAAATAATTAATTAAAACTACAATTAGCCGCCTGTGTCAATTTCACTTTTTTTCTTCTTCTTTTTTCCTTTTCTTTTTATTTATTTATTTTAGTATTATTTCATTTATTTATTTATTATCATTATTTTTTTTTTTTTTTCATTTAATTCGATCTTATAACACTAACGATTATATAACAGATCGATTTAATTTACGATTGCATAGGCATGTTGCATTTTAATTTTTATTTTTTAATTCAATTTTTATCCTTTATCGAGTTATCGAGTGGCAAAAATAGCCGCTCCGAATAATTGAACTTGTCTCGCCAAAGTAGTCAAAATGCCGATCAGCGCGTGCCACGAAACTTTCGAATCCAACATTTTTCTCCGCCGTGCTTATATTGTTCGGATGTGTCGTAGTCACTTGAAAATGTCCGCTACGAAACATTCTTACTCCTATTATTTAACGCATATTCAATACTTAATACGCACGCTTACGCACGCGCTCACGCACTCACGCACACAGGCAAGCACGCACGCAAACACGGGCATAATAATCCGAGTAGCCGAAATAACCGCCTGAATAATAAAGCGCTTTAAGCGTAGAGGTACAAGACATCTACCTATCAACATTGCTAAATCTTGCGCATAAATACATAAGATATAAGAATGACACGCCCGAAAGATATCGATAAAGGCGCAGGACAATAAAATGAAGCAACGAGGCGCATCGACACACTCTTTAACGTCACTCAGCAATTGCCAATCAATCAAATACAAATCACGATGTGTCGCCAAAGCGCCACTTCCTCCTACCAATCCACACCACTACTCCACAGAGATTACTTATGTCTCGACAAATCGTCCGCCGTCAAGCCAACGCTCGCTCGTCTATGAAAAAACCGACACGACCCCTTAAACGGGCTGCCAAATTAATTATTATCTTAGGAGAAACAACACCCCTCGATCGTAAATTCCCGACGCGCCAATGACAATCGTAGAGCGGACCTAATTTTTAAGCTGCGAGCTTAAGCGTTTCTATCGAGCAGAGACAAGCCCCAAGGTACCCTGGACGCGGGGCTACGGGGTTTGGCTTACTTTTAATTATCGCATCCCAGCTCATCACGGCACCTGAATAAACCACTCCCGTCTACTTCGGCGCACTCTCGCTCCTTCCCCTCACCCATCTCACCAAACAACGGCCTTTAATCGCTTTCGATCGAGCGTTTATACGACAGTCCGGATAAGATACGAACTACGAAGATGCTGTTTTTATCATCCCGACTCTCTCGTCGGGTTCTTTCAACGTCCCCGTTACACTCGCGGTAAGTGGATTTACATTTATCGAGACAGTTCGACCTTTTTAGAATGACTTTAGAAATACACGGGACTTTGACAATAGCCGGTCTTGCGAGCTTTTGGTGTACGGGCCAAGGCCACTTTAACCTACCATACCAATTGCGCTTTTGCGAATAATTGGAGCGGAGAATGTCGTGTCGCGCGTCCTCGCGTCTCCCGTAAATTACTTGAAAAAGCAAGCTTATCGTGTTTCGTGCAACACTTGGATATGGAATCGTGTACATTCGGTCAATTAAATGGCACTTTGTCTCTTTGGCGCGGCTTAAACACGGCGTAAGAGTCAATTCGGAAGATACACACGCACACGCACGCACAACACGAAACACACACCCTCAAGATAAGATAATTCGCACGCATTTCCATTAAGGCCGGGAGCATGGCTTTATTGCGCGATTGAATTTTCCAGTCGAATGCCGCGCTTTTCGCGTTACATCAGTGCAATTACGATTCGTCCACTTGTCCGCGAAATAGCAGAAAAACGTCCGTAGAGAAAGCCTCGCCTTCCTCTTCTGCATTCTCTCATCGAGCATTTACCCACTAGCTCTCGTAACACCCACTGCATCTCTCTCCCTTTCCTTCACCTTCTCCTCCTCCTCCTCCTCCTTCTTCTTCTCCTGCTCCCTCGTCTCCTACCTCATATCTAATACGCGTTCCCAATCTATCACAGTCTGATTTTTTCGCTTTCGCTCCCTCTTCGGCTTCGCAACGCATCCCCGAACGGAGCCCCTCGTTAGCGAGTCACTCCAACGGATTCGCATTACGTATC
The DNA here is from genome assembly GCF_000503995.2 of Ceratosolen solmsi marchali. Classification (NCBI taxonomy): domain Eukaryota; kingdom Metazoa; phylum Arthropoda; class Insecta; order Hymenoptera; family Agaonidae; genus Ceratosolen; species Ceratosolen solmsi. The sequence goes on from NW_011948422.1 coordinate 7,584,062, forward strand.
GTAATTTCACGCATACGGGAAACGCAACTCGCATCGCACGCCCTCGGACCCGGCTACGAGAGGCTGCAAACGAGGCTACCGAGAATTATCCTGCGTTAGCTACTTAAGCTCGACTCCTTGGCCATCTTCTCCGTGTCAACGGAGGCATCGACCGCTCGGCCAGCTGTGCCTATTGTCTCGCGAACGCCCGTCGGAAATTCGTTCTCCATGCAGCCGCTGAGCGAGGACGCGTACTTGCCAGTAAACGAGCGAGCTGGATAATCGATGGGTTTTCGAGACCAGGAAGGCGATGATATTTATCGCTTACCCCAGCCGGGGAGGCAAACGAGTCTCCTCTTCTTACGGTATTTAGAATCTATTTTGAACATTAATACGAGTGGTGAGATTGCCAGGCCGTAAAAATGCGCTCGCCAACTTGTAAACAGCGATGAAGAAGATATCGGCTGGGAGAATAAAAATCGCAAGTAGGTCAGGCGAGGGGCCCGTCCGATCGCACGTTTCCTGCTGCTCGGCCTAACCTCCAATGTTAAGTCGAATGTTATAATAAGAAGGCCGTGGCTATTGGGCCCCTGAAAGTCTAATAATGGGAATCGATTTGAATTAATTATTTTAAATGTCCGTGTCGATATAAATTTCATTTTATCTCTCGTGTCGAGCTCGAATTGCAGACCCAACTCGGTTATAGTCAACTAGACTATCTTCTCCCAATTATCCTTAAGGTTTCACTTTGATATAATTGCCAATGGATAATTTATCGAAGCGCTAATTTCATGGCTCGATTGACGAGAGATTCGAAGCTCAACTCGCAAGATTCCATTAGATTTTCATAAAAAGGATAGAATAGAGAATGCATGAAAACTACCAACAAAAAAATTAAGAGGAAAAATAAAAAGAAAAACAAACGGAAAGAGAAACAAGAAGGAACGACTCGACCCCTCGGGTAAATACACCCACGCACAACGAGTACACACGCCAAATAATGTTCTTCTAATAATTTCGTCAAATAATCCACCTGCCAAGTGTCGAGGCAAACCATACCGTATATCACCCAGAGCCAACCTCCCCCAGCCCTCCTACTCCTCCTCCTCCTCCTCCTCCTCCTTCTCCTCACCCTACTGGAATTATTCGGTCAATTCTTAATTGACCGTGGGCCGATATTTGCATAAATATAGTATAGGCAGGCTCGCCCTCGCGAATTTCGGTACGCAAGAAATAGCCTCCCGATAAACAAGGCTAATTGTATCACCGACAAAGAAATGAAGCACCGAGCACTTCCTCTTCTTCGCTCCTCATTGTGTCCCCTGTGGCATTGTTACAATAATTCGCAGGCGCACTTTAACAGCGGTTATTTCCTGGCCCCGGAGAAATCGGAGCCCTCGGACGAATCCGTTCCGCAGGAAGAAGAGTCGTCGCGAAAATTCCTGTCATGGAGTAACAGCGCCGCCTCGTTCTTACCTTTAACGCCTCGGCCTCGTCCCCCCCCCCCAACCACCCAACCAACCAACCACCCAACCAACCAACCACCCAACCAACCAACCACCCAACCAACCAACCACCCAACCAACCAACCACCCAACCAACCAACCACCCAACCAACCAACCAACCCTGCCACACACCTCATTAACCTCGTCCAACTTCGTCCAACCTCGTCCAACCTCGTCCAACCTCGTCCAGCCGGCCGGCGCCCCTCGCCCCTCGCCACTCGCCTCATCCTACCCACGTCGATGCTCACCGATTAATTTGGCCCATATTGTGAAGGAAGAAGGAGCCCCGAAGCACGTGACCAGACCTCCCCCCCCCACCCCCACCCCCGCGTCTGCATGCGAGCCACGGACGGAGGTCCGGGTGATTCGTGATACGGGACCTTAACGATCGACGCACGGAACTCACGTTTTTCTCGCTCCTTTCCCCGGCTACGCGCGCCTACCTACAACACGAGAAAACACTGTACAGTCCGAGTGCGTTACCTTACGGGGGAGCGACTCGTTCTCGAGGCTCGCGCGTGTCGTGTTGGCCCCTCGTTATGCTCTACGTATATTGTGTACCTATGCGCGGACGTGTAGTCGTTATGAATTTAAAGTGTTCGTTGTATCGGCCGTAGCGAGAAAATCACACGGATTTCGTTTTTGTTCGGATTCTATTTAGCCCGACGTCTTGTTTATTGAAATCGTCGATGCAGTGAAGGATGCCGTGGTGCCATGCAATATCCCCCGATTATTATGAGACATACGTATGTATGTATTGAGCAATTGACGATGTGACATACCGCGTACGAATTGGAGTCTGTTTCGTACGAGCGGGCTACGATCTAATCATTCGAATAAATTATAAATGTAAATGGAGGTAGGCTGATGTGTTGTCAGGCTCGTCTGTCAATTAGCTGCTCTTAACCGTGGGAACGTCAAATTATTAATAAACAATTTCACTTTTCATCCGAATTTCGATTGGCTGCTCTTTGCTTCGTCTCTGTGTGGATAAATTTCTCGTAATCGTAAACGCCTCGTAGTCTTAAGCGTTAAGCTTTATGAAAATCTGTCGTCATTATTCAATAACATCGTACGACAAAGTTAACGAAAAAAAAAAAAAAAAAAAAAAAAAAAAAAAAAAAAACAAACATACAAAAAAGAGATGATATTGCTAGTGTGACGTAGTCGATGATTAGAAGGAAATAAAACGTGTACGGAATAATTGTATTCTTGTTTAAATTGTAATTATCATTATTGGCAAGGTTTTCTCGAATTATAAGAAACGCTCGTTATAAGAAACGCTCGTTATAAGGAACGCGCGGACACACGAGGAAAAGCCGAACATCCTTGAATATTCTTCTAATGGAAAGTTTCGTTAATTTGAGCGTAAATATTAAGGATAAAAAAGTCATGTTTATACTTTGGCATCGAAAATACAAAATAGAAAAATACCATGGAGCTTGATTAAGTAGATGTTATAATGTTTTTCTTCCTTGCTGCTTTCTTTCTTTCTTTCGTTCTTTCTTTCATTTTAATTATATCTTAAATTAATCGGTAAATACCCGACCTCTCTTAATTTGAATATCGCATTTTCTTCAATTTTCTCGCTAATCATTGAAATGATTTTTTGCTCTCAGGCTTTCCTACTCAAGTCCTATAATCTCCTCTTTTACTTTTTTCACTTCAGTTACATGGTCAGTCCATTTTAATCTACGTAATTTAATTACTCATACAATGCACGGTCTAGAGTAGAGAATTTCTCTACCTCGTAATTATGTAATAATATTGCTCTTTCTCATAATTTTTCTTCTATTTTTCTTCTACCCTATCTTCGCCCGTCCTTATTTTCCTTTTCAAAATATTTTTCAAGTATTTTTTATTTTCAAACGGGTGAAATTATTTTCTTTATGTTTTGTAAGAGTTTATATTTCGCGTGAACGCAGAGCTGCCGGTAATGTAATTGTTTTAAAGCTCGGCAACTTTCGATTTACATGACAATAAGGGGGATCTTAATATTTCGTTAGAAACGCACACATTCTGAGTAAAATTCTTCTTTAATTGTTCCCTCGACCTCGCCTTTGCCACGATAATTATCACCTAAGCACATTGGCACATTTTATCCTTACTGAAAAATCTTAATAGCGCAGAAACTTTGACGCCCGCAATGCTATAATGTAATCGAGTTGCACCATATCAATTGAATTTTTTCTTGATTGATTGAAAATGCCATTCCAACTCGGGAATTACAATTTCACTTCTATTTTCAACTAATTCGCGTTACGTTCCTCAATATGAAAGTTATTCCATTTAAATGAAAACCTTTCTTCGCACTCTTGGATGCAATCTGATAACGAATTCCGACAACTAAATTCAATAAGTATAAATTGATCTTGTAATCATCCACGGCGAATTCCAAATGAATCTAATAAATTATATTTCATTCAAGAATCCATCATAACTAACAGTAAAAGTCACTTGAATTAATTTCATTAATTTTTTAATGCACTTTTATGCGAGCTACAGAATTATGTATTTTTATTTTATATTATCAATGAAAGCGTATGACTTTTTGAAATATATAAATACTTGGCGTATTACTTTGCAAAATTCATATATTTTTTTTTTTTATCGAACTTCGGACTATGAATATTTAATCGTCTGTCCACCCATTATGACGTGATACCTCTTATCGATAATCTCCAATGTCTTCCACGCTGTGCCGGAGTCTTGCTCTTCTAATAAAACGCTTGAAAGGACTGATTTGTATTTGAAATGCTGTGCTGAAAGTAGTTCATTTGTATATAGATTTTTAATTATCTCGGCTTATGTAATTTCGATTTTAATGATTATAGCCGTAGCTTTTGCTTTCCCTATCCTCTCGACATCTCCTTCGTTTCAAATGATATAAGGGAATACGGGAATCTCCGTGACCACAATTACGAGCTTAGATATATTTGGCTTTCGCACTTGCTTTATCGAATACACAATAAATGGACTTTTCGATAGTTTTACCATACCCTCAATTCACAAGATTTAAAAAATATAAAAGAGAAAATAATGAGACGATCGTTATGGAAATATTATTCCTACATTTCACAATAATAATTTCATCTAATTAGCTGAAAATAGTATCGATCAAAATAATTTTTCCAAATACAAATAAATCACTATAGTCCATTGAATCAAACTATTCCCCATATCGATTATCCACGATTACGATCTACCCTGCACCATTTCACTGCACATAATATTCAAAATAATATCTAGCCATATTTGTTTAATACTCTAAAATTTCTAAACGCACTTATCAATTACTCTCATCGTAACGTTGGATCGGACAACTTTATCTTATAAAACATCCGAGGGCCAATGAAAAAATGTATAATGGAGAAATTCAATTTGGCATCGAGCCCTTAATACCTTCTCTTACTACAATTCTGGATTTGGATTTTCTAATTCTATCGTAAAACTTACGGGGCTAAAGCGTTCTCATAATAAACTCCATATGAGGCTCCATTTAATCGCCATTAAATCCTTTAGCCCTCCACAATTCATGAAAAGTATACGAGGACAATTCCGATTTCCCCGCCCTTTTGGCCCTTTCGGAATACGACTATGCATTACACGCCATCGCGGTGCCGATCTCCCCTCCGTCCACCGTACCAAATATTTTTATGAGATCTCTTTAGATCGAACGATTGGTGAAAAAGAGCATTTTTCTTTAGCTTATGATCGTGAGCGATGATCGTCGCCCGAAACCGACACTATCGAATGATTTTTTTCTCCTCCGCAGTGGAATCATGATGTAGTGGCGCGCCGACCCCGTGAATTATTTCTGGAGAATTGTGCGACAGGGTGTAGCGCTCTCTCTCTCTCTCTCTCTCTCTCTCTCTGCCCATTCGCTCTCTCCTTTCTTTTTTTTTTATAAAACAGGACAGGATATACCGCGGCGTCCAAGCACACGCTCGCTCTTTCCATTATTTTGTATAAAAAAAAAAAAAAAAAAAAAAAAAAAAAAAGAGAAAAAAAAACGGTATGGTCTAACGGTATGGTCTGCTAATGCGTATTGAGACAAAGATAAGCGTGCCATTTGTCACGGGCCATTGATTTCGGATAATGCCACGTCTCGCTGAGTTATGTCCCCAAAATTATCGGTAAATCTGAAAAAGACGGGGCTTGGCTTAATCCGTTCTAAAGTGTAGCGATTGAAATTACAAAATTTGGGGAAAGAGCAAAGCATAAGTTTCACTCTCTTATTGACTCTTTTCTCCCGCGCAACCACAAACTTAACTCGTTTACCTTCCCCCAACTCCTTTTTGTTTGTTTAAAGCCGACATACATTTTATTGATTAATGTGTCTCCAGTGAAAAATTAAGTTATAATGGCGATTCGTAAATAAAAATTACTTTGTTTCTTTATCTGATTTTATAATAGCTCATAGAGTATGAGTTTAGATCGACAAAATACTTAATAATGCCAATACTTGCACTAAATAAATGTAAATTGATGATAGTAATGGATATGCATTTATTGTACATTTAGCGATAATCGTTAAACTTGCTTTTCTATTTTATCACTCGATCATCATTTTCTTCATAATGTTGGGGAATTTTGTTATTTATTCATTGAGTAAGTAAATATTTGCCGAATCGTAACAACACTGCTAATTCTATTATAACGAAGCATGAATATATTTCTTTCTTTTTTTTTTTTTTTTGCTTGTTTGTTTCTTATTCTCGCTCCTTACACAAATAAGCGAAATTAACTCACGAGAACTCAAGTTTAAATTTTCATCTAATTCAATCGCTACTCTCGTCGTTACGCCAATCGATTTCCTCCAAACTATCCTACACTTAAATGTTCAAAGATTAAAATGTTAGACCTGCTGACGAAGAGCCATTAATTTTTCCGCCTCAATGATATACACGCACGAGTATCTATGTATACGTAGATGATTAATAATGTTTGCATTCACGAAGCAATTGATTCGGAGTTGACGATATCCTCTTCAAGCGGCGAAATAGGATTCAAGTCGGCCACTGACTTTCAGCCCCTTTCACTTCACGTACAAATATTCATCATTGTCATGGAAATTGACGAAAATATGAAAAGTCCATCAGGGTAATACAATGATTATTAACCCTTTAGAATAGGCCGGAACAATATTCCGCACTCCTGTGGCCATACGCATAAATCGTCCTGGCTCTAATCGCATCAGAGCAGCGATGCATCCGATGCTTTGCTCTAGTCCAAATCAATTAATCTCGAGCGTGACACGTTTGCTTAACCAACCGAGCACGAAAACTCACCGGA
>NW_011948422.1:7590889-7603388 GCF_000503995.2 Ceratosolen solmsi marchali
CCCCCCCCCCCCCCCAAAGGCTCGGAATCGTCACCCCTCGTCCCCATTCCCATCCCTCCCCGAGTCCGATCAGTCGTCGTCAATGTGGTGCGGATTCTCTGGCAAGACAAATATCGCCCCAATTATGCATCCGCGGATGCAAGCGCATTATGGTGGCAGTGCGGCAGCTGACTTGAAGTTGCGCGTTCGATCAGTCACTATCTGCCAGGAGGAGAGAAAGTGGACTGAGAAGAGGTAGGTTGGGATAATCCCGCAGCCTAATTGAAGGGACTTTTGTCGATGGAGTTTTCGAGGCTGTTTGTGCTTAAGTTACGGGCGCCGTATGTGTCGTGCCGGCCGTCGATCATCCCTCGGCCAAATTACACGAGGGTTAGCAATTGCGACTCTTTCGATGCATCCGGACGATGCACCGACCACCGACTAGTCGGAGGGACGCCATGGGGGTGGGGGGTTTTGTGGGGGTTTTGTGGGAAGGGTGGGGGGAGGGGGGTGATAGATATGTGGCATCGATCGGGCGCTTTCAGCATCTGGGTTTGCAGGTTAAAATCGAAATATCGGGAGCAATTTTCTCCTGCCTCGTGTGCATCGTTGCATATATCGAGGCGAATTTTCACGTTCCTTTAACAGAAGACCGGCGTTAGAATTGAGCTGAACAGATGCGGCGTATTGTTTGCCCGATTGTGGGGAGAATTGACATTGTCGATGGAGTTTGTGACGTTGCGAGTATAAGATGATGAGCGCGTAAACTCACTATATTTTTCACGGCGCCACGCCGTTTATTGTCATTACATTGTTACGTTTATCCCATACGTCGCAGTCATTTATTAAAGAGTATTACGAAGAATCTCTGTTATTACTGCATTGGCATATTTTCGTAGCTAATGAATAATAATTAGAATCTAAGACGGTAAATGTTACGAAAAAAAAAAAAAAAAAAAAAAAAAAAAAAAAAAAAAAAAAAAAAAAAAAAAAAAAAATACTAAATAAATAACAATAATAATAATAATAATAATAATAATAATAATAATAATAATAATAATAATAATAAAGCGACGTTATTAAAGAAAAAAAATTCTATTGCTTAGGTTACTCGCTGAAAAGATTTCTTAGAAAAACAATTTTCATTGCAAATCAACGTGGCAACGGTAAATTGCATTTCAATCAACGGCATACTGAACGGCGTCAATTATTAAAATATTTTTTTCGCTTCGAGCGACGTGCGACGTACAGGGTTACGCGATTCAGCGGACAGTTACACGACACAGCGCGCACCTACCCATGATTACAAATTCATTTTAAGTTAGAACTCGCACCCTCAATTTTCGCTAAAGAGAAATAAAAAAAGGTATCTCGCCCCGCCCCCTTTATTTATTCGCGCACGAGGCCATCCTTACACTTTGTGATATATTGCGCGGCGTACCGGGTATTACGGTCCTACGTACTAACCCTCACAATCGCCAGTGGGTGGGTTATCGGCATCTGCTGTCCGTTTCAACCCCCTATCTCTCCTTCTCATTACATTCCCTTTTGCTTGGAATGAGACGCGAGAGCGAGGATGGCGCGGGCAGCCTGTCGGGTGGGGCTGACCGTGGCGAGGGGCGGGAGGAGGAGGGAGAGGAACGAGTAGTGGAAAGACCCCTGCGCGGTGTGGATCGCAAAATGCCACCTTCGCTTGATATTTATTCGTTTCGGGCAAGCGCTCCAACACATGACGAGCACCGTCACGATATACATTACGCCGAGACCCTTTCATTACGCTACCGCAATGTATGCGCGCACTCGCGCGCCTGTCGCGCAACATCGAAATACTCTGGCGATTAGGGAGGGAAATCGACGCTCTCTTTCTGTCGTTCGATAAATGACGAAATTTCGGGGTGAGGTCGGCGTAGCTAAGCGTATTTTATGCTATGCATGTTTGGCGCGCGAGGAACTGTTTTGCGAATTAGGAGTTGGATGCACTGTTTGGGTAAAGGGAGTTGCGCACGCTTAGTCTTTCTTAATCGTAGAAAACAAATAGGAACGAAGGATGCAGCCGTTCCTGCTCGAGGTTCGCGTCTTGGGGTGTGCAGGGGTGGGGTCGATCTCTTTATTCAGTCGGCGAGTTCGGTGGTACGAATGAATTTGCGGGGGTGGATTTTTTCATTCTTTCGCTCCGAGCGCACTTGGAAATGGTATTGCGCTTTTTTGCTCGAACGTTTGTTCTAATTGTTAATTCGAACGTGTCTTGCGTTGTGAGCGAGTATGCTGTTTCTAGTAAATAAATAATGTCACTGCATAAGATCCGGAATTAAATGCTTATAAATATAAATCATTGTAATATGAGGAATGAATTGCAAATGAGCTAAAAGAATAATTCTATTTTTAGAAAAATTCTACTCTGATTCGTATACTTCTAATTAACTCATAAGTTTCTATAAATTTATGCAATACATAAATTAATTAGCACATAATTACCTTAAATGGAAATATACTTTTTCAATAATCATTATTTTAATATTTTATAAGGAAAAGCCATATACTTTTTTTAATACTTCCGTTGCGATTCTGCTCAGTCGTCTATAATTTTTTAGGAAACATTTTCTAGGAAATTTCTTTGTATACAAATATACTTGACGGTTATTTGTAAATTTTCATCTTGTGAAATTAGTTATTTGATATTTCGTTATTGCATATATATGATGTATATACAATATAAATGAATGGGTATTAAAAGCTTCTAAATAGCGAGAAACTTTAAAAATAAATTAAAGTATTATTGGTGTAATAAGAGAGAGAGAGAGAGAGAGAGAGAGAATAGGAGAGAAAGTTATACAGCAAAAAAACTGCTTCAACTTTTGATGGAATTCTAATCAAGATTAAGGGGTAAAGAAAAGAAGCTGCAGTATGAAAAGAAAGTATTAGTCGCACCCTTGCCTATTCAAATATATGTATATATATCTTGGATCTTTCTCTTTCGTCAGTCATTAAGAAAGTTCTGTGTAGGTGTACCTCACGACGCAGCCCGATGCTTCTCAATTAACGGGGTGCGAAAGTCTTGAAAGCCCATCCCGAAATTTTGTCAGATCTTGAATATTTCTCCCTTTCTCTTTTTCGCGTGTCTTTCAGTTGCCTACCCCGTAGGAGAAAATCAGTGTGCGAATCGCACGTAGATCGAGGCAGTTGATGCTCCAGTACTCTAGAGGACGAAATGGAATGAAGAGGAAGAGAGAGAGAGAGAGAGAGTGCGCAGGAAAGAAGGACGGTTGATGATAGTTAGAGAGTACCGAAGATAACAAAGATCTCCTCATTGTGCTTGGCGAGAGATGAGAGACAAAAGCTGTCTCTTTTCTTGCTATCTCTACATCGCAAGTTCTGCTTCGTCGTCGTCATCGTCCTCACCGTCACCGTCGCCGCCGTCGTCGTCGTGGTCGTCGTCGTCGTCGTCGTCGTCGTCGTCGTCGTCGTACTACTCGTCGAGCGACAGCTCCTTCTTTTTTTTCCTTCTTCTCCGCGCCTCTCTTCCCTTTTCTTTCTTTATTTTCTCCTTTTGATGTTAAGCATGTTAAAACATGTTGCCTCAGTACTAAAGTAATGATGAAGGATGAACGCACGGCTAAATTATGTTACTCGGCGAAATTTATTACATTTTCGAAATATAATTTTTCCTACTTTTTAAAGACTAATAAAAAAAAGAAAAATATGCGCTCATATTTCGCTAGAATTCACATTTTATAAAGTACTTAGCTTTTATTTTGTAATAAATTTTTAGATACCTTAGATTATATTAGAAACTTAAAAACTCTACGAGTTACGACATAATTAAGCCTTGTACTTTCTTCTGAAAGCATTATGCATTGGAAAAAGAATGAACAAGCTTCAATTATATAAAAGGTTTCATCGATTTATCCAGTAGCTTATTTCAATGCAACTTAGGCCATATTATTAAAAAAAAAAAAAAAAAAAAAAAACAACAATTACATTGTAATTTTGGGCTATTACTTAATCCTCATTCGAGCAATGTCAATTTATCCATAGACAATGTAATCTTGCATTTATCGCAATACCTATTACAATAAATATAAATATGTATAAATTATTATTCGATGCGCTAATATTCTTTACAACACGAATATATGAGATACAATTAGGCTAATGTTTGAGAATAAATAAATTATTAAGTATTTTTCCTTAAATGAATTTAGATAAATTATTTTTTATATTCTTTTTCTGTATACATGCTGTACAACCTCCTTTTATATTTTATTATTATATGTTATTAACGTCATTAGCAGATGAATAATTTATACGTGCATAATATAATACTTTAAGAAACAAAAACAAAAAATACGCGAACTTATAGAAAAGTATTTTTCTTACCAGTTATTGAGTTATTTTCAATCGTAAATTAAATAGAAATTTGTCTAATAGTGAATTTCATATAATCTTTGTAAAGTATTTGATTGAAAATAAATAGAAACAAAATATCCATCTGAAATTGTGTATGTCGAATAAACAATATTTGAATCGTATTTTAGAGAATTGTTCACAAAAAATTATCGAATATCGAATATCGACTTAGAAATGAAGGTAGTGACAGTATACCAAGTGCCAATAGCCATTGAATGAAACGTAAAATTGGAGAATAAAAAAGATTGATGATTATCATGATACAAGTCAATAGATGACTTTTTACTTATAGTATTAGTAGCAAAATTATAAACATTATACGAATTTGCTTAAAGCTTGTATACCTTGGCACTTTTTGATTTAAAAAAAAATAAATAAAAAATAAAAAATAAAAAATAAAAAATAAAAAATAAAAAATAAAAAATAAAAAAATTTAAAAAAAAAAACAAAAATAAAGAAGATAATGCATTAAGTAAATTGTGAAACGGCTGGGCATTAAAAAGCAATAATATAATGGACATTATTTATTTGAATAAAATTTGCGAACGTCATCCTAATGGCACCGCAACTCACACATCTATCAGACTGACATGCGCTGAAGGTTCTTAGGCTTGTATTAGGCATTAATGTGATTAACCTAATGTGTAGGGTCTCTTACAATCATTAGGTCGCCTCGGCTAACATATAACACGTAATAAAAATTATGATACGAGAAATAAACATTTTCTCTTTATCTGGCTTTTCAATATGATATTACGAAACACACAAGAACTATATATCATCGTAATCCACATAAAAGAGCTACAAACATAATACATCTACGCGCACGTTAATTACATAATTAATTGCAAAGTGTAAATTCTCTTACCGCAGTGTTGTAAATATGCTACACACGTTATTTATAATCACACAGTAGTGATATTATGAGATATGCTGATACATATTCATTCATATTATATTTATTGTAATTATGCTGGTTAAGCGTTAAGGAATACAACGTTGGAGTTATAAATCATTCGAAGCGCTTAACATAAACAATGAATAATCAATATCAATCGAGTATAAACAAGACATTAGTCTATTGTTAAAAATCGGGAACTTTAGAATAGCATATCCTTTCTTCCAACCAATCCGATTGTCGGCAAATACTTTAATTAAGTAGGCATTCAATTAAACGCGTGCGTAGCTGAAATTACCGCTTCACGCATAAATATATGAACACGATGCTCGACAACAACAATAACAACAACAACAACAACAACAACAACAACAAAAATTAAACCATCGGCGTCACAGACGAATCCAATTCACTGCATTAAAGAGCCCATGATGCTGGCATTGAATTATATATCAACGACGCGGATAAATAATCTGCAGGTACATTAATAATAGGTAAATCGTTCATTCATAGGGTAAAGTAGTTAGTTGCGTGCAAAGCCTGGAATGCCGGGAGATATAGAGATTTGCTTCTTGCTTCAGCTTTCAGTCACTTCGTCCTACCTGTTATTTAAATTAGGCCAATACACCGCTAGTACGTCCTTACTGATCATCGCTACTACGTTATACTTCCTTTATTAGAGGTCTCGCGCAGGTCTTGAACGGTAATGCGTAACCCCTTTTACCGATGAGCTTACGTTTTTTACGGAGAATACTGTTAGATAAAAAGCCAATCGAACCTTTAATGCGTGCTCGGTTCCGTTTTCATCTTGCTTCGCTTACGTGTTTCCTCACTGTAATTCTCGAAAATTATTACATTCATAATCGCTAGCCAATTTTATTAAAGCAAAAACAAATGACAAACAACAACCAATCGAAATGTAACGTTCGAAGCTCAATGTTTCAAAGCTCTTGCGTATCACTAACCTACTCGATTTGAATATCCAATTAAAATCGATAGGCGAGAAGAAATCAAGATAGAATTAAAGAATATTTTATGTATCATTTACATCCATTAATTAATGTTATTCCGCTTATTCCGTACGTAATCTCACCTTACCTTACAAACCGAAAGTTACAAATTCTATCCCCATTGTAACATAATGACGTCTACCGTGAATGTAAGGCGGTGTTAAGAAGAAAGAAAAAAAAACAGAGCAAAAAAAAAACAAGAAAAACAAAAACAAAACAGAAAAAAAAAAACTTAGAAAAGAAACAGGGGTTAAAAATTGAAGATAATTAATAACTTCTCTCCCAATTTTTCTCACCGAAACCTCTATAAATTGTATATTATTGCAGGAAAATCTTTCCCAACTCGTACCTCACTCGACTGTTTATATTATTATTAATTCATCGTTTGAAATTCACATTTGACAAATTCTTAACAAACGAATTCCCAGTCAACGAGAGATTTGTGTTTCCATTCAACTGTATTATTAAGTGGAAGTGCAATTATTATTTCTGATTGGGTTTTTCAACGATCGCTTGCCACATTACGCAAATGCCGGGAAGAAACGTTAAAGTAAGTAGGTGCCGGTATCGGGCGCAGCGGGCACGAGTAATTTTTAAGGCTCGCGTATACGTGCGTACATGTGTAGTCGCCGAGAAAAGTCTATCGAGATTAATCTGTGGGCGAGGGTGCGTTATCGTGATTCAACGTCCACTTGCCAGATTTTCATCTCTCAAGACGGCGAAGACTCGTGATTAATAGTCTCTTGTCTCGTGAATTTTTTCCAGCGAGTTTAATAAGGTTTGCGCATCTAGCGCAGGCGCGTGTGGTGCTTGATTGGCATTTTCTCCGGCACTTTAGGCGAGGTCAAATGCCAGTGAAAATGTAGTAATCCGATTATTATTTCCGAGCTGAATGTAAGCGACTGTTTCTCATAATTATCTATACGCATGACTGTTTCCCATAAATTAACGTTCGATTATAAATTTTGCTCTTCATTTTCCTTCTCACCGAACTCACTCGCGCCCGAGTAATGAGATAAGAGATAAGTAATTAACGATTATGAGGAAGTTAAGCGAGAAGCCTAAAGCCTAACGCGATCTATCGCCAATTCGAAATCCAGTCCGAGTCATTGTTATGAAGTGGCATTGTCGCGTATTGCTGGCAAGCGGCGCATTTTCAGCGCAAAATTCACTCAGCCGAGCAGACGCTGAACATTTCGTAATTAAATAACATTGAATAGCCAGGGAGGGCAGTTGGGGCGAAGGATAAACTTGCTGCGAATGACATGACAACCTAATATCAAATATCAAATAATGTCTCTCGGGAAATTCATTTAAACTGCAGTTGGTTTCGCTTATAAAGAGCCACTAAATACATAGTAGCGCGTCAATATCCCATCTTCCGCTCGCGGTAAGAGAGGAAAAAAGTAGAAGGAGGTGGACGAGGTGCTGGGCCGAGCATCGTGTCAACCAGGACGGGGACCACCGCGCCGTGTAATATCCACAACTCGGTAGCATCCTCGGGGCGTATACTTCCATTTAATCCGAGATCCGAGCTCCTCGCGCTTGGCGTAATAATACGCCGCAACGAGGACGGGCACCACCCGTAGCCCCATACCTCCGAGGCGCAAGGCGCGAGGCGCAAGGTCGACGAGGACGTCGCCTCCTGCCTGCCAGCCTGCCTACCTGCCTGCCTATCCTTAAATTATTGCTTTCCGGGAGAGCAGCGTCGACTAACGGGACGTTCGCGATTCACGGCGCGACGGGGGAGGGAGCAGGAAAATTGCACCTTGCGCGGTGAGGATCGGCGATCAGTCGCTCGTTCGGGATCCCGCGTGATTGCCTGGAATTTGCTTGCGAACGCAAGTGTTGCTATAGTTTCGTGCGCGCTCGTTATTTGTTTTGGTGCACGAGCGCGTGCGCTGCGCGGCCGTGAAACTTATGGCAGCGGATTTGCGCGGCGGAGGGAACGCGGGACGATCGATTCGATACGGTCTTAGGCGTAAGAGAGCACTCGTTTTTGTTTTTCAGAGCGCTTGCTCAACGGACTTCCCGAACGTCGAACTTGCTAGTCGCTGGATCGATACTTGCTTCAGGATGAAAAAGGACGCTCGCAAGAAGTATGCACGTCTCGCGAGAAAATTGCAGCGCGCAAAAGCGACATTTGCGTACGATGTTTCGGGAGAAATCGCCATGGGCGCTGCTTTATTTTTCGAATCGCGTTGGCAATGATCGTTTAAAATAAAGATCACTTACAATTGCATAATCGGCGATTCGAGTAGATGGAATGCCACGAGTACAAAAGATAAAAGGATAAGGAGAGAGAGAGAGAGAGAGAGAGAGAGAGAGAGAGTATGGAAAGATGGATAGAGACGACTGTACGTACAGTCTTACCTATAAAGAATACTAACGGCTTTTTCAATTTTATGCGCGTAATTTTATGCGCGTTGTAATAAAAATGATCAGGACATTATTAAGAGGTCGATTGTTAATTAATCGAGTCGAAAAATGTTGGTCGATCTAGCGTCCGTTCAACCACTTCCGCGCAGCTCCGTGCGTGCGTTAACGATCGCGATAAAAATGCCCGATAATAGTATGATGGCGGGGTTGGCGGAACCATTGGCGGGAGGGGGGTAGTCAACGAATCTTGAATGCACGATAATCTTTCATCGGTCGGACAATTTGGCCACCGAGAGGTACGATTATAGCGTGTGACCAGACAAAATCATTTGCATGGTCGCGACATGTTTCGCCACCGTCCGCTACCCACGACGACGGTCCCGCGCTTTGCGTGCGAGCGTAAAATCGTATTCACGCTTACTTCCAAATCCGGGGAGATTGTCCGATCCATGGCCCGTTATTGCGCACGCGCGCTACGCTTTGTTTATCGCGCCTTATGCCAGGACTCGGGGTGGGGCCGATTGTCTCGGGGGGGGGGCGAGGGGGCGAGACGGGACGCCGAGCGTAATTAGAGGCGCTGACACGGATCGCGGGATAGCCTTGAACTTTTTTTTCAAGGTCTTTAGGTGCATGGCTTCTTTCGCAAGTCTGCTGTCGACAGTTTGTTAGTTTGGCGAGCGATAATAACGAGGTGGGATGTATAAGCTCGAGTTGAAAAAAAAAAACAAAAAAAAAAACATGGGGAGTGGATTTGAGGTTATTATTATTCGCGGTCTTTGGGAATAAGATTGGACGTTTACCTGGTCATTTGTTAATGCAGCGATGATGTAATAGAATAAGACTACTTTTCAAATTATACCATTATATTTATTGGTTATTTGAAATATTATTTATAAGCGGATATTAGCGAAATCCCCAGTAATGATAAGTAATCCTAATTTACCTCGACTCTAAGGATAAATCGACACTCAGCTTTTTACGTGTAATATTATTGTCGTTGGAAAAAGTCAATCATTGATCATTATGAGATTGAAGTGCCGGCAGCTCAATCGTTATGCGCACTATTGTATATTAATTGTGCGTAATGATAATGACGATTGAATATATATATTAAATATGCTCTCCAAGCCCGATCCCCCAACGATTACAATCGTCTCGATGCCTTAAGCGCTTATATTGCGACATTAATTTCTTCATCCGCTGAGACTACTTCATTGGCTGTATGTCGTTATAAAGGAATATTATTACATTAGTTACATAAAATAAAATGGAGAAAAAAGCTCGTATCGTCTATAAATTTGCATTCGCTAATGTTCTACATTAATTACATTAAAACCTAAGTTTTCCATTAAAAACGGTGAGCGTAAACATTTTTATTCCCGAGCAACTTTATCCCCATATTTCTCATAATAGACTATCCTCGCGGCTTTTATTGGACGTCAAAAAAGAGAAACAAAGACACGGAGAGAGAGAGAGAGAGACAGAGAGAGAGAGAGAGAGAGAGAGAGAGAGAGAGAGAGAGAGAACGACAACAGAAAGGAAAAAGAACAGAGATTTCATTATCGAGGCAGTAAAAGTGAGATAAAGAAGATCCCGGGAGAAGAATATGAAGAATATGACTCGAAATAATATAAGTCGGGGTTATTAGACAGAGTCTGGCGGTCGTAAATCGCATATGGCTCTCGCTGGACCTCCTCTCCTACAATCCTCCACTCCTCTCAAATAAAAGCACACGTTTCCGCGCGGTACCAGCGTCATTATGGATACGCATGCGCGGGAGCATAATGCAACGCTGGTTGCAAAAGTCCTCGTCGTCTTGGCTCATTGCCCCGACGTTTTACAATCTTTACGAGAGTCAAAGTGTTCGAATCCAGGGCGGCCTATAAGTGGTACAATTTCACCTCCCGTCACTCCACCCTCGCGCCTCCTTCCTTCACGGGCTTTACTTAACTTTACGACCCATCGAAAAATGTCCCGCAAATCGACCCCGCGCGTACGCGCTCCACCCCCCCCCTCCCGCCCTCACACCACCATTACAATATAAAAAACGCGATATGAATTTTTGCTCGCCCGAGCTCGGCGATCTTTCGACTGGGACAGTCGACTGAAATCGTAAGGCCATTTGTCCCGGCGCTCGCAATCTCTCTCTTCATTTATAAAATCAATTCCGCATCGACGTTATGTCGCTCCGTTGAAAACGAGGCTACGTTAGACTCGGATCCGCGCGCTCCTTGGCTTTCACTCGGGCACAAATGGGGCATACTTTTATGGTTGCAAAATGATAGCGAGAGAAATGATGTTCCCGAGCGTGGTAACGCCATCGCGTGTAAGAAAAACCGCGCTCGTCCATAGTTTCAAGTAAGGGCCATTGATTTTATTGTTACGGCAAAGAATTTGCATGAAGAGACGCGTAAGTCTAGGCGAACAGTTTTAATTCTCGATCTTTGCTTCTGCGGGGGGGGGGGGGGGGGGGGGGGAGGGGGGGGGGGGGGGGGGGGGGGGATCATGGGCTTTGTAACGGGTAAAAAACAAAAACAAAAAAAACAAATATATATATATATATATATATATATATATATAGGCACGGTCGATTATTATACAGCAGACCCCCGTATAAAAACAGTGAGCGTATCTTTTAATTGTTAACTTTTCTCTTAAAATATTAAATTCTTCCACAAATTATTTTACACATATAAGCATCATCCTTCTACCGGCTTATTAAAATTTAAATTCGATTGAATAAATGCATCTATCTAACTACGATGGCCCAAGAGATCGTTGAATTTTTCAATTAGCACAATATACCCATGACTTATTCCAGCTTTTTATTAATATAATCCCTATCGACGGAAAAGTACGCCATTATTATACTTATTATCAATCGCATTCGTTGGGATCTAGAGGCAAGGAAAAAATAAGCACTAACAGTACCAACGACCATCGCAAATCGCACCAAAGTTATTCTCTTCTATTTATTTCGATTATTTTGCATACTTGGCACGAGCAGCCTTATATTTCTCATAAAAGTTGATAAGTGGTTGAACGCTAATATGATATGGAAAAATCATGTCGATGGCAAATCAATTGAATTCCATCGAGTTTTCCAGCTTCCTAATATCCATGAAATTTTAAAACTTCTATTTTCAACGTCATTAGCATCGATTGGAAATTGAGTCAACCGCGCGTGCAATATCGTCCAGCTCCACCTTGTCGATTCTATCCTACGTATAAATTCCAGACGCTTCCATCCCACGACCAATTGATACATTTGTGAATGGAGAAGCTACAAAGTACGTAGCTCGCAACGAGTTGCTCAACCCACTGCCCGAAAACCTTATCGCTGATGAGCCGTGATAAGGAGTCTCGTGCTTACGTATAATTGATAAAAATGCAGCATCCGTACCAAAGCAAATTAACGAATCGAACGAGATCTCTCCCGGCCGGCCATGCGATCGAGATGCTGATAGAGATGGAGATAGTCGGGCGAACAGCGCAATTGCGAGTCGCACAGCAACTCGTCCCACTCGCTATTGCGAATCCACTATAATTAGCCTACTCCCGAGCCCCCCCCCCCTCCCTTCGCTCTTCGCCTATGGCTCTCCCCTGCAATCAACTTATTATCGGCTAACGCTACGCGTTGAGACGGAGCTGAGAGATACGCGTGCGCGCGCGCTCCCGACATCTCGCCGAGTGAAAAGTCATAGGCGCCGCAGTACAAAGAACCTCGACTCTTCCATTTGGGCTTAACTAGGGACGTGCGCGCGCGCCGCGTAAAATCTAGTTTATCACGGAAGAGAGCGAGACGTGTTTCTTTGTGCTATGGATT
>NW_011948422.1:7603473-7635593 GCF_000503995.2 Ceratosolen solmsi marchali
AATCTAGTTTATCAGGGAAGAGCGCGAGACGTATTTCTTTGTGCTATGGATTTCGTCAGACCGGTCGCTGCTGATCAAGAAATATCGTCGCCCTGACACTCTTGCCTCACCGTTTTTCCAAAGTTGAAGCGCTTACTCGATGAGTGAGAGTCGAGTATGCAAATATGTTTTTTCCTTTTTTTTTGCTTCTCTCTCTCTCTCTCTCTCTCTCTCTCTCTCTCTTTCATTTTTTCTCTTCAATTGTGAAACGAACATATCGGCATCAAGGCGCTCGGCTGGAACAATGTCTCATTGTAAGACATTGAAGCGCTTGATCCTTGTTTCGCACGAGCGAGACATTAAATTGCCACACGCGCGTCTCATCGACGCTGTGAATTTAAGCTCCGGCGAGGTGGAAAAAGTCCTCGCGCTTTATCGAATGCGATTCTCGCACTCTCGCGTCCCGACGGCAATCGACACAATCGACAAAAGTCGCCCGCGCCACCTTTCACGCGCCGCTCTACTAATAAAGTCGGGGAACCGTGACTAAGAGCATCGGAAAATAATGAAGCTCGAGCTCGGTTTACCGGGATTTGCCAGCTTTGGGATAGATATTGGCGCGCGCCGCTGGCACTCGCCGTATAACAAAAGAGCACATCCTCCTCCGAGCGAATTCAAATTTCATGGGGCTTCATCGAGGAAAATGGGGACCTTCGACCCGATAAAACTAATCAAGCTAATCTGCGGACTGGATGCTCCAGCTTAATGGTGGCGGACGAAGATAGAGAGGCGGCGCCCGCGTCGTCGTCCTCGTCCTCGTCGTCGTCGTCGTGTCGATGGCCGCCGAAATATGCAAATGAACGCGCCCGGGGGCTGAAAATGCGTGTCGTCACTCTCGTCATTACTGCCACCGACCGGATGATTGTGGCGGGTGGTCGGGAGGTGGTGGGGGTGGGCGGTGGGTGGGGAGGGCTCGTATTGTTTAGACGGGAGGTTCGCGCGATAATGAAAATGCCTGGATTGCCAGGAATTGCGGAGATAGTGGGATAGAGATAGATGGATAGAGAGTGAGTGAGAGAGATAGATAGATAGATAGATAGAGAGAGAGAGAGAGAGAGAGAGAGAGAAAGATTCGGTGAGCCGATCGTTATAGCGATTGTCGTGCGAAACCGACCGACCGACCGACCGACCGACCGACCGACCGACCGACCAACCGACCAACCAAACCCATACATATACTTTTTAGCGCATCGTATGTAAATACGAGTGGAGACGGAGACGGGCGGCGCTTTGTTTGAAGAATTTGATACGGATTCCGGAAATGCTGATCGACGCGGAAAACTTTTGTGGTAAGCCGAGGAGATCGATCGGACGCGCGCTTAATCCCTTCCTCGGGCGGAGGCTTTTAGTTACGACTATTATTACCGCTCGTCTCGCTCAATAATGCGCGCCGTGATTTTTCTAAATTTCTCCGTAGCCTTTGCTCTTGCTTATTTCATGGGGTTCGCGCGCACTCCCTTGCGTACCAAGTGACCTGGGGAGATGGAAAATGTACTGAGAATTCTCGGAATTGACAATTCGTCACATCGCGCCTCTTACGTAAAGTTTTTTTTTTTTTGAATGATCGCCCTTTTCATTGCTTTTGATAAAAGCGAAACATTATTATATTATAGTAATTAAGCACATTCGTATTACAAAGTTATCGTTTCGACGCCACAAATAGGAGAATAATTGTTGCGGCGAGGGTTTTCCAGAGTTTCAATATTACGAAGACGAACATAAAAAATATCCTAATTAATTGTTAAAAAAAAAAAAAAAAAAAAAAAAAAAAAACACGCAAATGGTCATTTAGATACTTGGCAAAAACAAAAATGAAAAAAGAAAACTTTAATCCAATGTCGATAAAAGAAAAGTACGCCAACGATTTTCTATTTTCTTTGCTTACAATGACAATGCATTTGATAAATACACACGCAAATTTAGCAAATATATATATATATATTTATTTTTTTTTTTGATCCATCACTTGTCTATTATTAAATAATGTTTAATCGAATGGATTATTCTATTAAAATTTCTTGCATTTATAATAAGTATTCGGTCTAACGGAATTAAGTCAAATATCTATTGTAGAATATTAATTAATCGTAATTTATTCATTTTTATTCTTTATATCTCATGACAATAAAAATGATTATTTAATTATTTAATTTCATCCACTAATGGCATATTTCTAATTAATAAAAAAAAAAGAAGACGAAATACTGTTTTTAGGAATATACTTGTCTTTATAAAAAGTATTTGTTCTTATGATGATTGCAAGAGATAATATTATCATAGTAGAAAAAAAATGGCCATTTATTCAAACTTTCATTAGAGCGGCATAAAATAAATAATGTTGCTATTTTCTCTTAGGTTTTATTAGGTTAAGTTCGTATTAGGTTTTAATTGATAAAAGTTTTTAAAATCTTTTAAATAATATATATATATATATATTCGTTTTCAAAAATCAGTACGCGCAAACTTCCGAGCGTGTAGATTAACTTTGTTATTATAAATTTACGCACACGTATACTTGTTTTACGCTGCTTTCTGTACATTTTACATCGTATTACCTTTCTTCTGTACTTGAGAGAACGTTATGCATTCTGTATGTTTTAGAGTGTTTTTCCCTTACAAGTATTTACATTGTTTATACATGTAGGCATATACATAATAACGTTCAGCAATGAGAGCGTAGATTTATTATCTGGTTTTTTTTTTTTTTTTTTTTGATTCTTGACTCTTATTTAAATTAAACGTATCGTGTATCTATACAAAATATTTTTAATACTAAGAAAGAAAAACTAAAATAAATAAGTGGAACTAAATATCGCATATAAATTGCACGCGTAAATGTACAGATCGATAAATTAAAATCCATAGAAATGTAATTTATTTAAATTAAACGTATCATTTCAAGATAATGTGCCCTGTAGTTACAGTTATTAATACAGCTCGACTGACTCACTCATTATGATGAAGAAATTACTTTATATAACTTGCTATATTACAAAACAAAAAAAAAAAAAAAAAAAAAACAGTTTCCACAATATCTTAATACTCGTGACAGGCATTTAAATAAAATAAAATTCAATGCTCCGAATGAATAGCAACTGCTTAACTAATCGTTCCAACATATTGTAATCCAATCCCCTTTCGAGATACAAAATAATTTCCATCGACTTCCTTTAAAACGCAAATGATAAATTTTTGTTGATAAATCCACTTTCATATAAGCCACGTGGCATTAATAAAAATTGTTAATATTCGCCGCGACATAATAAATGAAAAATCGCTGCATTTCCGCTCGTGTGCCATCTTCGTTATCGATCTCGTATAAGTGGGGTAGGCGGAAGTGCGACGACGAGGAATAGCAAACGACGATAGGTGGTGGTAGGGAAGAAGAATAAGTTGCACGCAAATCGTCAGCTGGGGCACTCGGCATTGGCATTTCGGTCACGAATTAAATACGTGCGAAATCATCACGACATGTCCTGCCGGCGTGTCTTAGCTTTATAAGGCGCTCGATTCCTGCCCATCGAACTCCCATCGATTTTTAAGAGCCTCGGCCACTGTGGGAAATTTGTCCTGGCTGCCCATACGGACTTGATTGCTTTACGCGGAAATCATAATGCGAGCGCCGCGATGTAAAATAATATCGATTAGAGCTTCGGGTGTTTTTTAAACTCGGGGATTGTATGAAAGTCGTTGATGACAAAATTGTCAATTACGTGGTTCAATACTTATTGTCGTATCAACTGCGTCGGTCACTCGACACTCGTCTTTTCGTTACAATGCCAAACCCAGTGCCACGTTCCCACGACGTTTCGCACAATTCGCAAATCCGTTATATTTGACTCTAGTCTGCATTTGGCTGTGGGAATTAATTCGACGCGTACGCAAGTGCATCGGACACTCATTGCGTGGCTTGAAACATTAGAGTACCGATGATTCTTTCGCTAACCTCCCAATGATTCAAATACTCGCCAGTCTCCATCAGTCGTAATGTTACTGCAATGGCAATTATGAATTTTGCACTGTTAACGAACGCAAAAATGCCGTATAGCGCGATTGGCTAAAGCAGATCCTGGCTCGAATACATTCGAGCGAATAGTCATTTTTATCGAATGTCATCTTGATGATATTGATAAGATGGCACATTGTTAAAAGGATAATTTCATTAAGTTTGTTTCTCTTTTCAAGCAAATTCTCCATTATGCTTACGATGGATTACAACTATCTGATTCACATTGTGAATTATTATTTTTCTATTATCTATTCAATTATCCAAATATCTAATGTCCTATCTATCAACTCTCTTCGAATTACATTACTACTTTCTCTCTCCTCTCGACGTTTTACAAATTCACAGCCCATCATCATACAGAATCACAATCTCGTGCGCTCCAGATGTCTCCTAGTCAAGCTCCAACTAAATAATATGTTCTATTACTAGCAGATTTACATGTTATATTAATTCAGTAGCGGAGTAGTGCTCTCCTAGGCAAAAGAAACGAACCGCCCGCGGTTGACATCACTCGCCCGATCGCCTATGTAATTTTCCTTCCTCCTCTCCTATCTAGCAGCGTGTCACGTATTGCCAACGCTCCCGTACACCATTTAATGGATTTATAGGAAAGAGAACGCCACGCCATTAATTGATTTCGACTCGATAAGCTCGGCTAAACGACGCTGGCAAAATGCGCTAGAATTAGCCGATTTTATTTCGTGGTATCGGATAGCCGCAGCCGACAAATAGATACGAATAGCTTTCCCTTATCTGCGAGCGCGAAGCCTTGCGCAAAACTTCGTCTTGGCACTCGGCTTCGGGATAATAACCGCCGAGCTCTCAATAATTCTCAATGAGCCCGTCAAAATTCATCGGGGGCGCATAAACCACTTTTTTCGGTCCATGGCTGTCGCGATTAAATGCGATCGAGCGATTAAAGTGGTCGAGGTGACGACGGGCATCGACGGGCACGTGGAAACACGAGCCGCGTCGGGACCCAAAGAAAGTCCGTGTGTCATGGGCCGAACGGTAGCTGGTTTGGGCAAAGGCAATTTCGAGATGGTGGTCAATGCATTGTTGATGCAGCTAATGGACGGTAGTCGGCTATCGCGAAATACGGCCCCCGTGTAATTGGGTTCCCGCGGGGGCAGCCCAGCTGGCAGTGGGGGAGGGATCGAAGCACGGAGGCGCTGGTGGCTAGTGGGCGGGCTCGACGGCCGGGAAGGAAGTTTCGCGCGAAGAAGTACTGAAAATTTGATGGGGAAACGCGGGCGATTTATGTCCGGGAATCGGCTCGTTTACTTCGGCCGCGGCTACGTCGATCTTTATGGCCGCGCTCGGCGCGTTAATTACATTACTCTTTAACGAATACCCTTTTAATTGCGAGAGCGGGGACGGGGGGGGGGGAGGGGGGGGGGGGGGGGGGGCGTCGAGGGCCGGCTGGGTGAATTGCCGAGGAGTTCGGCGAGTGGTGAAAATAAGCGGAGTCGGAGTCGCGTCGACATCCCGAGCCGACCGAGCCGAGGAACCGAGGACACTGGACGTGGCCGTAATGGAGCGCCGATGGAATATAATCGGCAACGAAAAAAACATCATTGGCGGGAAGGTGGGATCGCCTGTCTCGTTTATAATGACGGAAAGACGGGGCGCGGTATCGTGCCCCATATAATAAGGTTTTGCGTCTGTATTTAGATACGATTGAGCGCTGCTCGAGACTTTATCCTGCATCTTCGAGTAAGAAATGACAAGCTCTATAATTAGTTGGCGAAGGGGCTACTCGAGCGTATCGCTTCCCCGCGAGCAACGAAATCTCGCTGCTTTTAATACATGAAAGTTTTCTCTTTATAAGATTTAAAGTGCCCATTGCGGCCCGTAGAATGAAAACAAACTCTTAACAGCCGACTTATGGCAAATCTCTCGTCATTTTTCTTTCTCTTCATTTGAATTTTTACCATATTATTATGTGAATAAATCTGCGATAGTTAAATTTTTCTTATCATTCAAAGTGTGCTGCGATAAAAGCATTTGGTCAATATCGAAAATAACACTAACACTTTGTGCATTTGTGTATTTGCTTGCGCCTTTCATAGTACTCAATAAATGTTTATTATGTGCCCGTGTGGTCGTTCGTACTAAGTTAGTATTCCTTTTTTCTCTACAAATATTTCCGTTTTCATACGCTGATGGGCAATGAAGTAAAAATAACGAAACAATGCAATTATCATAATTTCAACTGTCAAATAATATAGGAGAAAATTATTTTGTAAGTATTTTCATTATAGGAGCTTCGTGTTGATTAAGCATACGTTGGAGAGCAAAATTTTCATAAATATGCAATTTTTTATTTAAATTTTTCTTTCTATTGTCCCTAAATTCGTTTACTCTTACATTACAATTTATTAAATTTTCCAAGGCCCTGAGTAGGAAATATCGATTTTCACTAAATAGATTCCATTGTATTTGAGAGTTTTGAAATCTTACATTTATCTATTAATGCAATATTCCAATAATTATGTAAATTTTGTTTCGCAATCAGAATACTTTATATCGATTTTCCCATCTACTTCGCACGCGCGCGAATTCTTTTATTAACCTATATACCTAATGAATTAAAAAAATAAATAAATAAATAATTAAATAAATAAATAATAGATTAAATAAATGTCAACTTATAAGGCTAAAATAAGAAAGATTTTACATTGATGATAAATAATTTGAATATTGCATTTGAACACATGACGTTCCCCAATGAATTTCCGGAATTCGGAAAGTAATGAATTTTTATTGTCTCGAAAACAACACTTTCAATGCACTCATAATGTATATTCGCGAATCCTTGCTAACTTTTATACACTTATAATGAAAAATATTTTGCTTAAACTAGGAGAAACGCGTAACACTTGATAGATGAGAAATTTTGCAAGCAAAATTGTAATTAAACTTCTGCAATACAATTAACATATTGTAATGCAGCCATTATTATGCATATTTTATATCGCTATTTAATGTAAAATATCAAAGAACTTGATGCATTCATTAAAAACTATATATATTTAATAATATTTTGATTCAATGTTTTCATAATTGAAGAGCGATTTCTAAATAATTAATTTCTTAATCGTTCTAGAAAGCAATGTAATATTTAATATATAATTTCCTGATGATCTAACAACCCAACGCTCAAGTTTAATAAAGTTATTGGAGGCCTTGGCGCATGATGAAAACAAATTATAGAAATCCCAACGATTAACTAATGGAAAATAATTTTTTTATTTCTCCTTCTCTTCCCCCCCCCCCCGCCCCAACCCCCCCCCCCCCCCCACCCCCCCCCCCTCCGGCCATTATTTCAATAACAAGCGTACAGATATTAATGCGGAGATGCAGAAATTTTGCTAATCCGTCATTTACGTCAATTGACGTTTACATAAGAGCAGCCTATATCACCGTCCGACGGCTGAAGATGGAAAATTAAGTACTTTTATTAAAATTACTTGTTCTTAGCGTTTGCGTAGCGTAATCAAAGAAAGCATTCAAGCTGCGGTTCAATCCTTACTAATGAACAATTTATTCTCCTCTAAAGAAACTGCGACGAAATACTGATCAGACTTGCTTTAATTGGCTCTAATTTCGGGCAATTATCTTATATCCCTCGGTAGGAGAAGATGTCTTTAAATTATCTTAATTTCGTCGCTCACCATAGGATGTCCTCCAATTACAAGTATCGTGATTCAAGCCGCGCGTCAGCCGCGCAGCCACCAACACAAACGAATTTATGGGATAATAAAGCGATCGCGTGGCCCCGATAAATAATCCAAACTTCCGCGGCCACATTATCGGTCGTTAATCAATAAACGATATAACCTCGTGGCCGTGGGGTGGGGGGAGGTGAGCCTCGAAAAATCGACGATCGGCCATCGACGTGCTGTGCGTGTCGCGCGGTCGGGAACGTCGCGGAGGACGCGACGAGACCCTTAGAGCTACGGCCTCGGAAGGGCTTTTATCACGTTGTGCCCCGTTTGGGGGCGCGTTTCCTCCGGCGACGATGAAATGGGAGGAGCGGGGCCGAATATCCGGAAGATCGATCGGTCGCCGCCGATGCCAAGGCGACGCCTCTATCTCGCTCTCGAGGATCGGCCGGAAGCGAGCCTCTCACGGTCCCGGGCTTATCTGATTTCCGATGGCCGACGGCGGCCCGAGTACCCGGCCACCTCCATGGAATACAACATCTTGGACGTGATTTCCCGTGGCCTCGACACTTTTGCCGAGTGCCACCTTCCAGTAAGCCCCCGGGTTTTACGGCCGATTGGCGCTTTTGAGGCTGCGTGAGTAAGCGCCGGTGATTGCCCGGCCAATGGATCAGAATGTGAAAAATCATTGGCTTCGAAGCATGCAAAGTCGAAACTTTGTATGGGACACTGTTGGGGGGGGGGAGCCGAAGTTTTTGCGCTCCGGCAAACGGCCGAGCCTCGTAATGCAAATGCGGAGATTTGCGTAAGATTAATTTTATCGCGGGGCGGATGGGTGGATGGGTGGGTAGAAATCGGAGTCGGGCTCGTTGTTGTAAAAATACGTTTCACGGCCGCATCTGGAAGCTGACGGTAAATTAAAATCAGCTAACATAAAGCTACAATTTACAGTGCATACGCGCGAGGAGAATTTCAGGCGTCTTTCGGGCATTGGCGAGTCTGATGGTTGAAAATCTCCAAGTCCAAAGGTCGTTTAGGAGGTTGTATAAATAAGACAATTATGCGAATGTGAAAAAGCGAGTGCGTTGGACTCCATAATGTACGTATAAGGAATTATCATAATTTTCTGCTGAAATAGCGTCCTTTCGTTTTAATAGACGAGCGTTTGAATGTTTTTTCGACCAAAATGCTTACATCAAATTTGATGGAATGAAATCCTGTTTGATACACAAAGGCCTATCAAAGTAATTTTGACCGCATGATAAAATTCGCTGTATTTTAAATCTTAACGGGCAGTTTATGCTCGGATGTATCTGTAATTAATTCCAATCAAAAGAATACGATCTTTTTATTTGTCATTCGTTTTAACGTACTATGTTGTTCCTCCATTTTATCTTATAAAATGCTTATGTGCATGTATGGATGTATATATATATATATATATATATATATATATATTACATTTCAGTGAATTATAATGCGCGTAAAAAGAAAATTCGGTTATATTTTACGAATAGCTTACAATTCTGAATAATAAAAGTGTGTCCGTTTTAACAGGAACGTGAAGTTTTATATTTTTGACGTATTATAGAAATTATGGCTAAGGGCAAAG
Organism: Ceratosolen solmsi marchali; assembly: GCF_000503995.2. Taxonomy (NCBI): domain Eukaryota; kingdom Metazoa; phylum Arthropoda; class Insecta; order Hymenoptera; family Agaonidae; genus Ceratosolen; species Ceratosolen solmsi. Next base: position 7,612,802 of record NW_011948422.1, read on the forward strand.
CTTTTGATTATCAATCAATCAATTGTTATTCGATAATATTCGACGTTACTTTAATGAAAAGTTTGGCATTGGTGATGAGAATTTTTGTTATCTTAAAAATTTTTATTACACTTAAATTGACACTGTTAAATAATTGTTTTTTGCTTTTACGAACGACCTTCATCTCGTGATTATATTTTCTAATAACAATGATGACTATTAACTAAAAAGTTAAACTTTTTTCGTCAGCGAGCTAGTCCTTAATAAAGAATTCATCATTAAAATAATATTGATATTCGCGATAATTATCTGACATAGTCGTAGTCGTATGCATTTAAGGAAATCACATTTGTTCAATTTATTCGAATCTTTCGTTTGTGCTCTATACACTGTCACTTTCTTGTATCGCGGTCGATTAATTTTCTCAAAATGAATAACGTCAAATGCCTCGCCATTTCCAACAAGTCAACGTTGAAATGGCATTAAACGTATTAAGACGAAACCCTACCAACATACCCTTCCCATTCTCACAATTGTCGCAACGCATCTCATAATGTATTATGAAATAACAAAAATCGTCGAGAATGATGGAATAAAAATGAAAATTCAGTGTATTCAATCTATAACGCTTGCTCGTGCTTTCGTAATGTACAAGCGCAATTTATAAATGCTGATTTTATAAATCACGACAGTAATAAATTAGTAGTACGACTTCCGATCGCATTAGAATCGCTCGGCCTGCAGCGGCTGCAATTTGACAATTGTTCAAGATATCACGTTGTTCCGAAGTAGTTCATACCCGAGCAGAAAATATCGCTCCATGCGAAGAAAGACCGAAGGGTAATTGTCATGAATTTCATTCCGCTCTCTTGGCTTGCGATCGTCGAAATTGTAATTTTCAATTACAATCCGAGGTCCGAGCGGGACTAGCGTCGATGGCCCATCTTAAATCGCACTCTGTAAGAATTTTTACGTTTGCATTGTGTCCGTGAGGTATCTCCACACGTGCCCATCGTGGGCTACGGAAAAGCGACAATAAATTGTAACGCCAGTCGCAATGGTCCGAGGCTGCAACGAATACAGTCGAGCCGACCTCCGTCCGCAGTCCACCCGAACATGAACGGGAGCATGGCTTTTGCTTTTCGTAACTGCGGCACGTTTCCTCCTCCCCACGAGCCACATAAATATCTTGCGCGCACCCTGCTAATTGCTATAAGCTTTCTTTGCCCTCCTCTACCCGCCCTCTATCCCATCCTACCGCGACTCTGACGAAGGGAATCCTCATTAGTTGCATTTTTCCGGTGACGCGCGCCAGCCGTTATTTCCGCACTAGACAAGTGCAGGATATGTCGGAATGTAATTTTGTCTTCGACTAAAATCCTCGCTACTGCTAGTCCGTCTCTTTCTCTCTCTCTCTCTCTCTCTCTCTCTCTCTCTCTCTCTCTCTCTCTCTTCTTTCACCAAACTCTCGACCTCGCCACACACACACACACACACACACACACACACACACACACACACACATGCACGCACGCGCGCGCGCGCGCGCACACGTACTACCTTCGATCTACTACTCGTTCTCATTCGTTTCGCCTCATCTTTTGCTTCTTCCTCGACGCTGGCGTCGTCTTCTTCTTTTTCGCTCCACGCCATAGTACGCACAACGGTAGCGACTGGTGCACCTATAAAACGTGACTTGCCATTATATTGAGAAAGCAAACGTAAAAGAGAGAGAGAGAGAGAGAGAGAGATAGTGGGCGAGCAAGAGAGACGGGACAAAAAGAGAGAAAAAGAAGGAGAACGATATAGAACGAGAGCCGGTAGCTAGTCGAGGTAGTAGCAGTTTTCGTCCGTATATGGATGCCTCTCGCCCCGCCCCCTCACCCAATAGCCACCACCAAGCTTTTCCTCTCTTTTCTTCTCTATACGCCATTCATTCTCTCTATTCTGCCGTTATAGCTTACCGGAGCAAAGAGGAAAGGAAAGGTGTAGCAGTGGTAGTAAAACTCTGAATCTTTTTTATATTTTAAGAATCTTTACGGTCCACCTCCAGTAATTTCATGTTTTTCTGATTATTCGAGTGGATTTTTCCTTTTTGCTTTTTATCCTCTCGTGCTATCATCTACTTTCAAACTAAGTAATCATTCGCAAATAAGTTTTTGAAAACATAGATAAAAAGTAAGAAATAATATTCGTGGTTCAACAATTTTTGATAATCATTTTCTTATAATCTTCTCAACAAAGATTTTTCATTTGCATTAAAGATTTAATATAAAATGCTCTTCTTCATCGAGATTCTCCAAATACAGAATTCATAACATATATACGAGAGAAAAATATTTCTCAATTTAGCATTATATATTATATCTAAATGTACGCACTGTTAAAGTTTGTATTATTCGTAAATTTACGTAGACCTCGGTATTGTCGTATATGTTTATTGAATTTTTCAATTAATTATGATAACAATGAATTCGTATGTGCGATAATATAATGATCCAACGTAAAACAAAATGCGTAAATATACATGCACAACTTATTAAATATTGTAATTATAATAATATTTTATTCATCAATAACGTATTTAAGTACGACGTTAACAAAATTGAATGCTTACAAAACGAATGCAAGTAACGTTGTACAATTCATTTTATGCGTTTCAGAAGTTATTGAAGTCTAGTGAAAAGTCTGTCAGCCATAAAGACGGATAGAAAGAAATTGTTTGTCAAAATGCATTTTCCATAAGATAATACGTAAAAAGATAAAAATGAAAAAAAAAAAAAACAAAAAAACAGATGATCTTAAATAGCAGAAAATATATATATGTATTGTTTTATTACAAGTTTCTAATAGTTCAATATTATTCGATATAATAATAATAATAATAATAGTAATAATAATAATAACAATAATAATAGTAGTAGTAGTAGTAATAACAATAATAATAATAATAACAACAATAATAATAATAACAATAATAATAATAATAATAATAATAATAATAATAATAATAATAATAATAATAATAATAATAATAATAATAACCAGGCGATCGGTGGAGAGTTTTAAAAAGTGGCATTAAATTTAACAACAAAACCACAAATTCTTATAATCCGTATAATTATTGTCTCTAAATATGAAAAAGAAGTGTAGTATTATTATCTTAAAAAGCCTCATAATCGTAGAGAAAAAGTGTTCGACCAATCAATAAAACTCTCGTTCTCAATTGCAAAAGACTAAACCAAAAATAGATTGCATAAAACGAATAGTTGAAAGTATATGAAAAATATGAAATGACAATGAAGTAAAAAATCTTTTAAAAATACGTTTCGATTACACGATTTAAAGCAACTTTCCGAGAAAGTCGCCAAAATATCAAACATTAATTCGGTGGAGATTTAGAAAAAAAAAAATCCAACCAACAACGATGATGATAATAACGATGGGAATTTATTATATCTTTAAAAAGTAAATATTACTTTCTTCTACGTGTTATTAGAATTGAATTTGAAATAATAAATGGTAATGTGTATCATCGTCGAATTTAGTTATATTTTAAGCTTTTATACATCGCTTAAGGACATAAAAATTGAAAAAGGAATGCCCGTCGCGTACATTTAATGAATTCGGTCAACAAATCAGAAACTACGTCTCACAGATATGGAAATAAGGATGGCCTCTCACTTCTAATGACCTCTTCTCTATTCTCTCGCCATTACGTCTCGAGTCCACGTACACGCGCATTCACTCACGTTTGTAATTGATATTTTAGGCCCAACATTAATGGCATTAAAAAGAATTACGATAATCCATCTCCACTCGGGATAAATTTCGATTATGATAAATACCATTTGGCCACCACCTTTCATCCTCCCTCTGTTTCTCCGTTTCTCTCCACATGTCAGCGCGACCGTTGAATGTTTGGGTAAGCAGGTAATGGTTCGCGCGTAGTCCGGTAGTCGATCTCTGACCCTCCGCACCAGCAGGTCAGTCCCTGCCGCTCATTATTCCAACCTGATCCTTCGAAAGATATATCCGAGGAGGACTCGCGTTATTTATCAAGGGGTCAACGATCAACATTTTCAGAGGCTTCACAACAACATTATGGAAGACCCTTGGAAACACCTCTCGGCTTCTCTCCTCCTCCGTCGCTCTCTCTCTCTCTCTCTCTCTCTCTCTCTCTCTCTCTCTCTCTAAAGCTTTCCTCATCTTTAAACTCACCTTCCGATCTAGCTCCATGGAGCGATAACATTTATCTCCGAACGAAGCGATATTCCTCGGGTCATTTACGACGACAACTTGTCTCCCTTTCTCCCCATCCCCTCCCTTTCACTTCTGTTTTTTCTCCTCTCTTTTTTTTTCTTCTTGTTTTTTTTTTTTTTTTTTTTTTTTTTTTTTTTTATAATTTCTTCTTTTCTACGAGTTCGTTTCCTCCTTTCTCTGTCTATCTTCGAAAGAACTTTTTTTTATCTTGGCTTGTTTGAATTTTATTACGTCGTAACTCTTATTGTAAAGACCTTTCGTTAACGCTGTGGTTAAATCATAACATAAGCGCGCAGTCCGGAGATTATGAAAGATTAAAAATTTTAGTGTTTTAAAGACACTGGGCAGCACTGTATCCTAGCGAAGATTAATTTTTATACTTTCTTTCCATTTTTATCTTATGTTCGCGACGAATAGAAGTATTATAGAGCCTAATGGGAGTGTATTTTATTCCGAAGAGACAAATAAAGAAAGAAAGAAAGAAAAAAGAAGACATTTAATTTATCTTCGAGAGAGCCTTTGTTACAAGATGATAACAAAGTTCTTATACAATCATGCTATCTTGCATTTTGTAACAAAATAATAAGCATGAAATAAGAGTGCTTTATTATATCTTGATGTTTGATAAATTTTTATATCCCAAATTAAGGAATAGTTTTTCTCAAGAGCCATAAAACGTCGATTGTCATTTAAAATCGTGATTGCATTTGATCATAAAAACTTATAAAAATTCTTACAAAATTATCGATCGTCATACGACATACCTATATACCGTGGTGTACTTATGGATTATTCAGTGAATCGTGCTATCCTTCGAGGTTCTTTAAATATATTATTTTTCATATATTTTTATATTAAGTAATTAAGGCGACCATATAACGGCCAACGACCATTGCATCTGCCAATAAAATTGATGCACCGGAGACTTTGAGTCAGAAATTTTTTAACTCTACTTTACTTTAAATAATCAATGAAAGTATTTTCTTAAATGTTTTTGAAACACGTAAGATTATAGTCGACATTATAATCGAAGTTCGACATACCACTCCCGTTCAATTATAGTGGACGAAAATGCGGCTTTTCCAGTAAATCAACATTTAAATTAAAATATTTAAATTGGACGTCAAACGCTAATTTCGTAGAATCGTACACTGAATTCATCATCAATTCGATTATAATTTGCATGGGTGCTGGACGTGGGGTTGGGTGGAGCGGTGAATGAAGGGGGTTTAGCGAGGGAAGGGGCCGGGGTGGGTGGGGGGGAGGTAGTAGTAGAGGATCGCAGCAACGAAATCTTACGAAAGCTTATCGTAAAGACGAGAGCAGTGGAGCAGGCCAGAAACGATGAGCACAGTTACGCCAGTGACTTATTATACCAGTCAAAGAGAATTCACGTGAAGCGGACGATAATAAACCGTTGTATCCGTGGTTATTGTGATCACGTGCTACGCCTTATTAGGAGTATCGAGGCACAAAGTTTTTTTGAACAAAGAATAGAAATTGTACGAAAGTTTGGTCCTGACCTCTCAATCTCCCTACCTAATTAATAATCAATAAGACCTTTTTCAATCTCTTTGATCTTTGATTTTTATTATACATTATACACACACACACACACACACACACACACACACACACACACACACACACACACACACACACACACACATATATATATGTTTATTTATTTGTTTATTTTTAACGTTTTTCTCCGTCTCTTTTCATAATTTTCTTATAAATATTCGTAATGTTTACTTTCACATATTGACTTTACACATCAGGCTTAACTCGAATATGAAATTACAACGTATTTCCCTCCTATCGATACATTAATATCCGTCATGTTGGAGCGGCACAAGTCCATTTAATTCTCACAAAAACGTCTTAAGTCACGATAACTTGTCGTTTCCAATTATATCTCATTATAAAATTGCTTTTCTCCGTCGTTCAGCATTTATCGACTTAGCCATATAAACACATTTGTATTGTATTATATGATTATTTGATTATTATCACTCGGCATATTAAAACAGTACATAATTTATTAAAGTATAAATCAACACGCCGACGTACAAGTTTTGCAAATGATTAACATTAGAATTGCCAAAACAAAGCCGAATACCCCATAAACACAGTGATTAGCAAAGTTGCGCGAGAAATCAATTTTCTTTATCGCCGCCAATCCTCAAGTGCAATAGCGTGTTCGAGGCCCCAAGGCCGCGTACGTATACACACTGCATAACATTGCAATTCAATAAGCGAGTTTTGGTGCAACAGTTATTATAAGGGCCGCCTCTTCGAAAAATACCTTACCCACGGCTAATCGCTTTCGCCCTCTTGTCGTCACAAAGCGCTGTACACCTAATTCGAGTAGTCGGTCCGCCTTAATACCACCGCAGCGCCGAGCAAGAAGCGCGATCTTACTCAACATATGCCCGCCGCTGGTGTTTTTTTTTTTTTCACGAACCGCTCCCCCCACGTCGACGCGAAACACCCCTTCAATTCCGGACGAGCGATAATAACTCGGTAATCCGTCGGTGTAAGCGACAGCAGGGGCGAGAAGAAAGAGAAGAAACGCAGCGAGCTGAAAAGAGGTCACCCGGGGCGAGAGCGTCCGACGGTTCTTTTCGTGCTGCGAGTGAAATTTTACGAGGCCAATGCGTGTATTACCGGGCACACTTTACTCTTCGCCTTTGCTTTCCTTTTTTCTTTCCCTTTCCCTCCAGACGCCCCCCCCCCTCATCCGCAGTCACCAGCTATTTCGCCAATTTACTTAATTTTACACGCCCGAGTACGATTAACATACGGAATTTTATTCTTCTTATTATTATTATCATTATTCATGACGATGATGAAATATGTATGTATATATATATATATATATATATATATATATATATATAGATAGATAGATAGATAGATAGATATAGATATCGTTTATGATGGAAATACTTAGATGAGGGCCTATTTTGAACGAGACGGAGATAAGGAAAAAATTTAGTGTCCTGAAAGAATTATGGCGAGTACCATGACGCTGGCGATTAGCCTACCACACCAGTGTCTACGACGAAATACTAACAAAACAAAAAATAAAAGCGAAAGGGGAGATGATGGCAAAGTGGAAAAGTAGCTAACCGTTTGACACGAAGGATACGAGTGAGGCCGAGCACGAGCCTAGATACGAGCCTAGGAAAGACTAATTTCGACGATTGTTTCCAGAGTATTATATTCAAATTGCAAGAGCATGTCCGCTCGGCGTAGGGTTCCGTCGCAGAGGGGGGCGTCGTCGCCTCATTATATTTATGCGGCTGCGAGGGGCGAAGAGGGGACGGACGCCACAGGGACGGAAAAAGGCACCATATGGTCGTGCAGGTGTACCGCGCGGGGGCCTCGCATGAATTTACATTAATCCGCCCGAGTACTCCTTCGACGCTCGCTAGATTTATCATTTCGACCATGATTCGCTTATTCGCGCGTTGTGCACCTTCGCTCTCTGCCACCCCGCAGCCAGGCCCGACTCCGTCACCATCTCACTTAATTTCGAGGTCGGAGTGCGCTTGGGGATCTATGTAAACGACGATGGAGGCGACTGGGTCGTGGGCTGCGCGGACTCCGTCGCTCTCAACCTTTAACGTCCACGCGGTCCTCGCGGCCCGTCACTATTTCCCGTACTTTCCGTCGTCATCGCGCTCACCGATTATATTTATCCGCTCGTCCTCGCTCACACAGTTTCCCGACCTTACAAGCTCGCGCGGACCTGCTGCAATCTAACTTTCTTTACCAAGTCCACGTAGTCGCACATCCAACGCCGGAACTGAGAAGTCCTTGACAAATGGAAACACGACGCAGACCCGGGCGATAAAAGGACGGATGAGGTTGTGGTAAGGGGCACGATCGGAGAAATCTTTTTTCTCCTCCTTTTCTTTTTCTGTCTCCTGATTTTTTCTTCATCGTCGTCATCGTCATCGTCATCATCATCATCATCATCATCATCATCATTTTATTCTTTCTCTTCTTCTTCTTCTTCTTCTTCTTCTTCTTCTTCTTCTTCTTTTTAATCGCCTTTTTCATTCGTTTTTCTCCTTCCTCTTCTTTTCCCTCTCCCTCTACCTCACCCATCCACGCTCACTCTCTCTTTCTTTCTCTCTCTCTCTCTCTCTCTCTCTCTCTCTCACTCTCTTTTAAAAACAAATAATTTTCTTACACTCGACAAAGTATATAATACGAATAATACGGCAAATGAATAATGGCCTGCAACTTCCACGTCCATTAATTATTCAGCAAAAAGAAAATGGAAGAGAGAGAAAGAGAGAGAGAGAGAGAGAGAGAGAGAGAGAGGATAATAAACAGTTTTACGATCGCGAAACCCTAGCGAACGGCACGCATTTGTAGGTGGCAGGGAAAGGAGAGGCAAGGTGGGCGTTTCGCGGAGCGAGAATTTGCGCGCGAGTAGGCATTTGCAGGGGTTGGAGGGGAGTGGAGGGGGGTGGAGGGGGAGGGGCGGAGACCTCGGCGCGGATGATGTCACGGAAATCGGCGCCGCACGCGATGCCCACCTGTGCGAGCACGCACTTTCGGCTTGACCCCGTGTCGTTAGAATGCCCCCGATTAGGGCCGCGGCCTCGCGGAGACGCGCCTGCATTAACGACTTCCATTAGCATAGATGGTGACCGCGATTCCATCCGCTGTCAAATCCCCCCTCCCCCGCCCTCCGTCGCCTCATCTCTGTAACGGAGTGGCGAGGTGCCAGACTCGCTTTCGCGCACCGATGGCAGGAGATGCGTCGTCGTCGCTCGGGCGTTGGACTAACGGCACTTTCTGCATTAATCACCGCCAGGACGCGCGATCTCGCTCTGATTTATGTGGCGAGTGGTGGGCGGAGTCGGGAGTGTGGAGCGAGGTCGAGGTTGAGCGCCGAGGTGCGCTGCGGCCGTAGAAGCCGTGGAAGCCGAGGAGGGCGTGAGTCGCGAATATCACCGGAGTATTCCAGCGGGAGGATAAAGGATCGGTCGCGTTGCGGATTAGGCGGCTTAAATCAAACCGCCAAAGTAATGAGTGTCGATGGTCGTGATAGGGGATGAGGGCGAGGCCGGAGGTGGAGGGCGGATGGGATACGACGATTGTTACCGGCGTCGCGCGAAAAACGAGAATAGCCATTTCTTTCTTGCGGTCGTCGCGGCTGTTCCGACCGATTGCCCTAGTCGCCCGTCTCGCTCGCTTCTCATCCCACCCACTGTCCCCTCCCCGTGCCCACCCGCAGCCTCTTTCGAGGTTTCCTGGGACCTGAAATTTTTTTCGCCCGGGCAAGGGACACGCCGACGATGAGTCATAAAGCCAACTCTCAAAGAACGATACCGCAATGTGTCGGTCCCGCTCTGGCTCGGGCTGCCTCTCTCTCTCTCTCTCTCTCTCTCTCTCTCTCTCTCTCTCACTCTCTCGGCTCAACAGCCCTCGCCGAGTCTCGCGACGCGTATATTCCTTGTGAATTGCACTTTACTTTTTTTCTCATCTGCAAATAAATTGGATTGACTTTAGCACCAAATCATCATCCTCTCTCTCTCTCTCTCTCTCTCTCTCTCTCTCTCGTCTAATTTATTTCTTCGTCCCGCGCGCCCCACTTCAGGTATAAATTTCACGGCTCGACGGGCTTTGTTTTTTCAAAAATTAGCTTCCTACGATCGGCCCAGCCCCGACACAGAGTCGCCACTTAAGCGGCTGATTATTCCCTGTTGCATTGCGCGTCCACGTGTCCGGAGTATTTCGTCGCGCGCCTCCCACCGCGCCCAACGCCTCTTCCGAGAGAAACGTGTCGCGAAACTCGAACGGAATTATTTCCCCGAGAGCACGCTCGCCTCGACACCCGGCCGGCTTAGCTCGCGAGATCGCTTGACCTCGTACCACGATCGGGCGCTTCGCAAGGCCAACGAATCCTCTTTATCGGCTTTATGCACTCGCGACGAGTCCGTCCAAGATTGCGCGGTTATCGTGGGCTTATTCAGCCGCGACTCGGACCATCGTCCTCGGTCGGTCCACTTAGCGTGGAATGCCGTGCGCCGACACGTCGTGCTCACCCGAACCCTTTCACGCCCGATAAGGCTCACATTGTCATCAAACGGGCATAATAGTCGTGCGAGGCGATCGATGCCCCGGTAAGGTCGACGAGCCAGCGATATCCGACCGCGTAAATCGGAAGGCCCACCGCAATCCTCACCGCCCCGCTCCCATCCCCTTTATCACTTATCACACAAGTATGGAGCGAGAGTACGATTGATTAGACGATGAATTATAATTGTCCTATGGCCGGCGGTTTGATATTTTGAGATGAATCGACCCTGGAACAGTCGCGAGAATGACGAAACGCCGAATGACAAGAGAGACCCGTAACTCCTGGCGCGGCCCACATAACGACGCATTGGAATGAGGATGAAAGTTGAGAGGAGCTGTCCTATTCATCTCGGCGATCGATCATTACCCGTGTAATTAGTAGAAGGCCCTCGCTACCTTCAACGAGGGCTCGTTTACCGTGGCGAAAGGAAAGGGCGAGTTAAGGCGATAAGCGCGGAGCATTTCACCTGGCCGACGAGCTGAGCGATACGACGTCGACGCCCGCCCTAAACAAAGCTTAACATTGCGCGGGCGGGAATGGCGCCCGCAATGGAAGGGCGTGGAGGGCCGTGCATCGAGTTTAAAAAATCAAAAGAGATTAGGAAGGGGCGAGTGGCGTCGCGGAGGTCATGGAGCCGACGTACAGTCATTATCCACGCCAGGATGATAATCGCTAATCGGGCCGGGCAGTTGCGCCCGGGCCACTGGAGGCTGCTTTTAATGCCGTTTTAACCGAAGCTTCGGCATCAAAGGCGAGGCCGAGGCTTATCGAGCCAACGACGCTTAAGCCGCCATGAGCATTTTCTAAATTTAGATGATCGTATTTAAAGCTGCTGCGATGAATGGTCAAGCTACTTACTCCGTTCGCGGCTCAACGATCGCCACATACGCTCCTGTCGAAGGTATTATGTCGGGTCCCCCGAACCACCACCTACACCACTGCCATCACCCTCCGATAAATAAATCTCTCGAGATTATTTATTATAAATGTGCGTGTATCGTTTTGGTTGGTTACGGTGCGGACCAACCAAATCCACTCGACCGAATAATGTCCAGCATTTGCACTCGCGTGTACCCGTGATCATCGGCAGGGGGCGGACGGTACAAGGAGGAGGATACTGCGCGCCTCTTCCTCCCGTTGCTTCTTCAAAGGAGCCAAACCTTGGATAATCTATAACGATATAAACTACAGTCTTTGGCTCGTAATGCGCCCCTACCTGTGCCAATTCAACGAGCTCCAGCGAATTCTTCTATCGCTATAATTTTGTTATTCAGTGATAATATAAAGATTCAGGATGTCTTTAAATAGTCATTTTGTATGTCCTGACGGTAGATTATTTGTTAGCCCAGCGACTGCTAAGACTATCATTATTACATTATTGACGTTAAAATTAATTGTAAAAGTGAATGTCGCTAGCATTCAACGGGAAAGTCAACGGGCGCGAGAAATTCCTTAAAGGAGTCGCCCGGTTGCCTTAAAATAATCGAATAATTCAAATTAAGCGCCATTTAAATGCCCACGTCTGTCTTATTGCACGTCGCAGGAGATGAAATAAAAGGTAAAAACAAAAAAGGTAGCTCGGTTATATGCTACATTTGACATGAGATTGTAAGAAATTGTAATTCAGAGATACGGGACGTATCGTTGAGAACGCGGATAGTGAATTTCAACGTAAAGATAAAGAAGGAAAAGTGTATTCGACAATCGGATAAATGTTAGTGCGTTTAACTAATTCGGTGCAGCAGAAAATAGGATGAGGAAAGTAGCGATGGGAATTGGAAGTGAGAGCCATCGTAAAATGAGCGTCCCTAGCATGTAAACTTATTGGCCATCGTCACGCGATTCGATTGTCATATTTCACGAATAGGAGGAACGAGCGAGCAGTAAAATATACGAGGAAAACAAATTTCGAGCGCATCGAAAAATATCCCGATGTCGCGCACTTTCGAATTCAGTGTAGGCGAAATGTTCGTCATACTCTTAACGCGAGGGAACTTAATGAAAAAGTTCCGGAGACAAGTAATAAAAGGCGAGAGCTTGGAAATGGCAGCCCGATGTGTAAGAAGTAGGAAAGTCTGATTGTCGAGTGAGGAGGATTGCAGCGCTCCCTTCGAGCAGCAACGCATCAGCACAGTGTCACTTCGTCTCGATAATAATAAAAATAAGGTAGTAGTTGAGCGAGCGAAAGTGAGAGTGAGAGTGATGGCGAGAGAGAGAGAGAGAGAGGGGGGGGGGGGATACACAGAGAGAGGTAGAGAAAAAGACGGATAGATAGATGGATAGATGGATGGATGGATGGATGATAAAGATGGATGGATGGCAATGGTAAGGATGGATGGATGGATGGATGGTAATGGTAAGGATGGATGGATGGATGATAAGGATGGATGGATGGATGGTAAGGATGGGCGGTAGGGTGGTGTGGGGAGGGAGAAAAGTAAAGCCCGACGATAGCAATCTGGCTCCTCGATCAAAGACTAGTGCGCATGGATCGGCGCGGAGGAGGACGGGATTGGGAAGGGGGAGAAGAGAGTGGAGGAGAGGAGACCCTGACACCGGCGCGCTAAAAGACGAGAAAGAATCTAGAGGGAATCGAGGGTTCCTCTTTCGGGTTTTTGTGGGCGAGCTTGTATTACGGCGCAGACGGCGTATGGGAAGCGCGGCGACGTCTCGACGCCGACGTCCCCGTCGTAGGGCGGAAACCGGATTTTATGCCCGCGTGCAAACCCTCCCCCGGGAGACCCTCGGCATTATGCTCTCTTACATGGCGTCCAGCGCTTGGACGCGAAACAAAACACTGGAATCCCTTGAAGCGCGGGAATACCGCGCATTCCGCCATTCCGCCACTCCGATCTTTATTTTTCTACCTCGAGTCTCTTTCTTCTACGCTTATTTCCCTCCCTATCTGGCCTTCGATTTACCTTTTTTTGCGAGCCTCTGCCGCACGGGTGTCGAACCTAACTAATAAATGACAAACATTGCAACTATAAATACGCCGATAAATACAATGAGGAAATAAAACGTAACAGTCCCTACGACTGTGTGAGCCTCGTGGCCGCTGATGTTGAGATGTAGATGGATAGTATAATCAAACATTTTCAATTGCGATATCTCCCGCTGCTTTTCCATCGTATATAACTGTCTAAGGACATTAAATACGAGTGTAGAATTTTTAATTTAAAAGCCCATCTCGAAGAACGTGTAAAGTAACGAGAAATCTTCAATTTCTTGTAAAAATTGCAATATACTTGATTTTTCATTATTATTGTTATTATTGTTTTACAGAGGGCTTAATATTCGATATATCTGTAATAACTATCGATTTAAAATTTCCCACTACTACTTAACACGCAAAATACGTATTATTTCCGTATAGTCGTGTTGCAATGGCCCCATAATAGTATAATTTAATCATTCAAGTATTATTATTCTATTGAATTTGAAATTTTCATGCTGCACTTGTGTCTCGTGAATGCGAATGACACTGTCCTAATCGCACAAATTCTGCTTCTATGAGCATAAAATAAATAACGTTAGGCCGAGTAATCATTCCATTGGCAAAGTTAACTTTTCCCATTTTTCTTCCAATAACCAACGCTTAATCAAGTATACTAATCGATTGCATCTTTAACGACGAAGATCTATTCGAAATGGACCATAAGAGCTTCTCTCAAATAATCACGTGTTGCCACATCCGTGTTCGAGCATACAAATAATATATCTGCTATACACTAAAGAGAGAGAGAGAGAGAGATAGAGAGAGAGAGAGAGAGAGAGAGAGAGAGAGAGAGAGGCAACAAATACCTAACGTCGAATCGCTTTACTACCTGTTACAATTTATATTCCAATAGAGATCATAATATTGATTTTCACCATACTTCATATGGGGAATGCCGCGAGCGCACTGAAGAAATGCTACAGTACGCAAATAAAAAGGAAAATATCCTTACTTATAGAACTGAAATATCAAATTCATTGGATTATAGTTACGTGGCTTTTCCTATATTGGAGTTTTACGCATTGTCCCGAAGCGCGGGCAATCGCCGTGATTTACGAAACCGAGGTCGTTTCATCATTAGTTATGTATTAGTTCGTTTTAATAAATTATATGACCGTTACTATCAGCTCAGTGAGTGTGTAATTATCATTAATTTGAAAAAAATATTGCCATGTCTTATCTTAGCCGAATGATGATCGACAATCTCTATTTCGAGCTAAATTCAACAAAATTCGAATAAATATTTTGAATGGTATCGTTGGTCAATTGCATCGTTGGCGATAGCTCTTGTACATTATTAACGTGATTTGTTTAGTGTTTAGTGATTGACAAATCACTAAATCACCAGCGACAGAAATATATCGAAAATATATACAAATATACGTATACTGAATATACATCTCAAATTTCATATTTTTCTTAAGTAGTTGACTTATCGCGCTGTAAACAAGGATAATTGTGTGTATCGGGCTAATACGTCATTTGAATTTATACGAATATCTTATTATTATGTATTATTAGCGATAAAAATGAATTTACTTTAAACGTATCTCAGATAGAATCACCATCGGTCCTGGAATATATTTGAAAATTAAACGTATTATTCGTGACAATGGAGTATATAAATGTAATATAAATACGTTAAATGTTTCTCCTTGGTCAGACTAAGAATTTCAAAACCGTTTAATAATTTATTCGTTTAAATAATTTTTATATTTAGGACAAACTCGTAAATAAGAGGTAGATTTAGAAAATTTCCAGACCATAAATTTCGTTGCCGCTTCACTTGTTGTTTTCCTTGTTATTATTTGTTTGTTTATCCATATATTTATTTATTATCGTTTTTGCCGCTGTTGTTGTTGTTGTTGTTGTTGTTGTTGTTGTTGTTGTCGTCGTTGTCGTCGTCGTTGTTGTTGTTATCGTCCTCGCCATCCAGGGAAATATTTATCGTTTAATTATTTTTATTATCGCTTCTTTCATACACGACATTACTCTCCGATTCCACAAATGGTATTATTATTCAAATACGTGACAATGTTTGCCATTTCGAGAACACACGCGGAGCTAAAATTTTACGTCCTCCGGCGCACATATGTCGACATCGTTGAATTAAAAAATAAACAAATGAGAAAAACAAAACAAATATATGAATGAAATACAACACGCAAACAACACGAGAAAATTAAAAATTCAGAAAGCTAAATATCAGCATTTTATGACGCATCCGCTCCTCTGAGAATTCAATAAAATTTATATAGTGCTTGGGTTGCACAGAGTCCTGGTTGTACGTTATCCTCGCATCCGCGCACACAAGACTTTGTTCTACGGTACAAGACCCGTGCGATACGCCCATACGTGCGAAAATCAAGGCTTCCTGCCTCGGTCTGCCACTCCACCCACTCCCCCAACTCCTACCACCACCCCGCCACGAGGCCCGCGTACCGATCCCGTTACCCCCTTCCCTGCCCCCTTTCCGTCCCCTTGGCCAGCCTAACGGTCCTCAAAGTTCCCAAGCACCGAACCACCACCACAAATAATTAATAACTTATTACGCATGCGGTCCGCGCGACGCACAACCGACTCGTGCTTCCCGCACGCCCACGCCGGAGTTCTACCGAGTTGCTTCGAGGCTTCCCTTTTTTTTCGGTCCTGACTTTGCCCCATTTATCAACGAGACGTTCTCCTTCCCGACTGGATGCACTCGACTCTCGCGCACGCGGGGCCACGCGCTCCGACACGTGTGGCTTTTACCTGTGCGCGCACCGCATTCGTTTCGAATTATGATGACTTTTTCCCACATCCGCCGATATTACTCGCGATCCACTCAGCCGATAATACCAGGGCTTTTGTACCAGTGAGCGTACTATATATATATATATATATATATATATATATATATCTCCCTTCCGCTTTCCGATTATTCTCCCATACGGCTCATGGCCCCTTTGGTTCTAGATCAGGCATTCGGGAAGTGATAGATGCTAAACTCGCACGAACTCTAAACTACGAGGAACTTCGCCAAACCAGTGGCTCTTAATACATGAGAAACTTTTGGATGCGCGAGATGGACGATCGATCGTCCATCTTTGCATCGATATCGCGTGTACGGGCGGGCAACGACCTACTAAAAGGGCCATTATTACCTTCGATCGCTCGTCCTCGGACTTATCCAAATAAATGCATTTCCAATGTATTTTCTTGTAATAAAGCGCGTAAACGCCGTACAAATTGGGATAAAATGTCTCTGATGAGAATACGTCGAGACAATTTGATAATCTTGGTGAAACTCCCACGGGCCATTAACGAATTTTATCTTAAATACAATTCTAGGTCTATTCCAGGTTAAAATAAGTATAGTTTTTTTTTTCTTTATTATTTTCATTTACTGTTGATGCAGGATGTCGAGGTTATAAATAACGATGTAATGAGAAACGTTAGTAAAAGATAATGTTGCTCGAGGATTATATGAAACGATATAAGCGATGTAACGTTACAAAAATTCGACATTTTCAGGCAATTATGAAAGCTGTGATAATAAAAGTGGATATGATAACGAAGTCGAAAGACAAATTGCGAATATGCGTTCTTGCATATGTTTCGTAAGCCACAATATGATTATTGACATCTTGGATGCTTGCAAAGCGTCTCGTTGTTAATCCGGCAATTAATTTTCAATTAAATGTATTGCTATCTGTTGAACCGGAAAATATGGAAATGTCCAATGTTTCAGCTTATAAAGGGAATTAAAAAAAAATAAAAAAAATAAGCCAGTGTCCTTGTAACCAGCTAACCAGCGGCGACTGACTAAATCCTTTTGATCTGCAAAATTTGACGTTACCTCGCCATTTAGTGATCGATCTATTTAACAACAATCCTTCGCAAAAGCCATTCGCCCTGAATTGAATTCGCAAGTAATCATTGGATTTCATTAAAGTATTATCGTGTCGATCGTTTAAGAAGAGGCTACCGTTACGGCAAACGCTATCGCAATCTTTCGCGTTTAAGATCCAGCCAGCTCTAATATATTCATAGAAGGCTAATCTTTGAAAATAAATACAAAGAAGCATGTAAAAGTTTCGAGATGAGAATTAGGAGCACGTAATTAGGATGATCCCTTCTCATGATTAGAAAGCTTCGGCTTACCTGCACAAGTTTCATAACAGCAGCCTCGGACGAAATCAGAAAAGATAACCTAATTGCTTAATGCTAAGAATTTTCGTACTAATGATTTTGGAGGCACTGGGGGAATCGTCTTAACCGTAAATCGTAAGGATGACTCTGTCTACCTGCCGTAATCCGTAGCCTATGCAATCATTGTTTTTCTTACTATTTTCACTTTATAATTTTGACGACTGAGCTGCGATATTGTCCATCATTTTGCCAGATGCCGTTAAATTTATTTATTGGGCATTATTTAAGAGCATTTGATCGTCGCATTGAAAAATAATATCTGATTTAAGGACATTTTTATAGAAACGGAAGTCACGTATTAGAAAATAATTGGATAGAGAGAGAGAGAGAGAGAGAGAGAGAGAGAGAGAGAGGGAATTGAAAAAATAAAAAAACTCTTACATCGTTTGGATTTTTATAAAAATTCGCGGATATAATGAATGTACGCATTGTTTCATAATGTACGGCGCATAAATAAAATAGTTATTAATAATGCTGAGAAATATACTTGATAAACGTATTCACTGATACACATTTTTCTCATGACTGGACACATGCACCTATGAGTAAGAAAATGAATTTGCTTATTTCAGAGCCGCGGTGGGCCCGTAAAGCCGCCGTTGCTCGAATGATTCATTCGCATTGGGAAAAATGGTACGATTGAGTGGGCGTGAAGCTCGATGACCGTACAGCTTGGAATTCATATTGTTAAACGTGCGGGAATTTCGAAAAACAACGATTATCTCGCCAGCATGTGGATCACTCGAGTGTCCTGGCGAGCCTTTAGAGATCTGAATTTAATAAGTCCCCGTCGCAATGACCGAATTTCGAATCTCGAATGAATAGAAATGAGATGAGGATGAGGATGAAAACGATTTATTTAACAAAGCGGATAGTCCGCCGTAATTTTGCAGGCGCGCGTACTTATGTAATACTCGACCCTAATCGTTACTTCGAACCTTCCGAAGCTCTCGAAGTAAAAGTCCATCTACACTTTGAATCCCCCTTACGGAATGTCGTGCTATCTCAGTTCGATCGGCGGGCGTCAACACTCGAGGCTCTGTCACATCGGCCACATCCGCTCCGTGCAATTTCTATTTATTATCATAAGCGAGACAGGAGTCGTTAATCCGCCACTAATGGATCACCGAAAAGTAGTCATCGCAATACGGCTTTGGCAGTGGACAGGGATCGGAAGTTTTTGTCAGAGATGGTGGAGGGTGAGGGTGAGGGTGAGGGTGAGGGAGGGAGGTAGGTAATGGGGGGGGGGGAGGATGATCCTATCGGTCGGTGAGCTCGGAAGGATCAAGCGAATCACCCGGAAAGCCAGACGTCCCTCCGCGAAATTAAATAAACGTGAAAAGTGGAGGCGAGCCAGCGGATGAAAGGCGTCGCCGAAGATTATGGGAGGCTGAATGGGGCGCCGGATTTACGAGGACGAAACGCGCAGGTAGGCGATATCGTCGCGAGTCCTGATAATCATTGGATGACCGACAGTCGTACGGCTGCGCGTGCCTACGCGCGAAATAATTTCCTCCCGCGATGAGAAGCTGCGCCAACGAGATACGCGTTTAATAGCGACTTCCCCACTCTCTCTCTCTCTCTCTCTCTCTCTCTCTCACTCTCTCTCACTCTCTCTCACTCTCTCTCTCACTCTCTCTCTCTCTCTCACTCTCTCTTACGAGGAATTGGCAATTCGCGGGCTTTTTACGGCGGATTGGCAAGATGGACCGTAAAAGTCGCTTTGGGAAAGCCGGGAAAATTTTATCTCGAAAGCGTGGGCTTAATCTCACGAGGACCCACTTGGGGCATTGATAAGAGCATGGAATATTTCTCAACGACGTTAGCTTTATGGGGATCGTACTTTAATTATATATTATGCACGGACTTGAGTTCATAAATTATTTTATTAGTTTAATCATGGTAACTGCAGTATTATTACGCTCCGTACCCTATGGATAGAATGTCGAGTAATACGAGTTGCTTTTGAAATGGGCCTTGACTTTAATAATGCTAGTTCACATTGTTAGTTAAGGACTTACAAATATTTATTTAGATTATAATAGCGTGTATAATGAAATTTTGGAAAAGTTATCGAGCTCCGTTATACATACATAAAATGCTTATTATAGAATTGTTGAATGAATAATATATTCTTTGTTTATTTTCGTGTATGAATTTTTCTTGTGTTTTTTTTTATTAAACACCTAATCAATGTTCATTAACTTTTTGATAGTCCATGCTTGTATTTGTAATATAATGTTTGTGCTGTACTCTACTTTATCAATAACTCCGATTAGAAAATCAAAAATTTTAGTTGCATACGTGAATATTATTGTTCTTCTTTGGTAAGCTGAACGGTTCTGCTTGAACAATATGTATCTATGAGTTATTAAAATTAGTGTTCAAGTGCGTGATTAATGAAAATTGATTGTGACCTATAAGACAGTGAAAAAATACTTTCAATGAATTTTATCGCTGTTAATTATTTTCCCATATATCAACGTTGCACGCATGCGTCGATTTATCAGAATTATGCGAAATGAAATTCGTTGCCAATGATAGAAATATTTAATGTACGCACGTCATTTATACGCAGAGCTTCTTTTATTTATCAGTTTCGCAACATCAAATGGTAAATGTCATGTCACCATTTCGAAGTAGGACGTTCAACAAAAAAAAAAAAAAAAAAAAACATTAAATTATCATTAAAGCTTATAATTGACGCGAGCATATACCAAATGACTGTAAAGCATACATTTTTATCAAAAAGTAATTAAAATAGTATGTATGAGGCTGTAGTACGAATGACGAGATAAAACTGTCTTAGATAAAACTTTTTGCAAACACCTATGCCGTATGCCGAAGGCCATAATTAAATTTTGAATGCATTAACTGGGAAATGCTCCGACATAGCGTTGACAATAACACGGAAATGCTATTTTTGCAAGCACGTGCGCAATCAGCCTAAATCACCCCTTTACCCACAAATAATATTAACGCGCCCCATCACGTTTCCCCTTTCTCCTACTCTCCCATCTTCTCTTCCTCCCCCCCCCCCCCCCCCCTCTCTCACTCTCAGTCTCTCTCTCTCTCTCTCTCTCTCTCTCACTCTCTCTTTTGATTATTGAATGCTCTCTCAAGCGTGAACAGGAAGCCGCTAACGGAAATTCAATTTCACACACAAACATCTTGATCTCGAGTAGATTTCGGTACCTCCACAGCGACTCGGAATTACTCATCGTTCTCCGCTTGTACCACTCCTTTGAGAAAACAGAGAGACGGAGCAAGACAGACAGACAAAAAGATAGTAATAGAGAAACGATGTCTTACAGAGAGAGAGAGAGAGAGAGAGAGAGAGAGAGAGAGAGAGAGAGAACGACGAAATGGAAGAGTATGTACGGTAGATCGGTGGGAGGGAGGGGCAAGAGGAAGAGGGCGAGAAGACTGTATTCCTTGGCAGTACGTGTCGAGCGTTATGTACACTTAGGAGAGTGCAAGTTTATATTGTTGCTCCGATCCGTATTTACGTACCAATAAGCGTAAAATTGGCCTAACTGCTCTCGCTCGCGCAGCTAAGAAGAGCCGGGCAATCATGCATAATTGAATTCATCTTTGTGCGCGATGACGGGTGGAAGGAGTTGGAGGAGGGATGGCAGTGGCATCCGCGGCGGCAGCGACGACGTATATGAATATTCAATTCTCCAATTTCCTTACGCTTTGGGCATAGGTTGACAACACGCGCGCAATTTGCTCGATTTGCAAGATGCTCCGATTCAACTGAATCGTGTGTTTCCCTAAACCTAAGTATTCTAATACATAGGTGGCTGGCATTTCGGAAATCTCCATTGTCGTTATTGTCATGATAAGATGCAACTTTACCAAAGAGCGATCCCAAGTATCAGCCAGCAGCGCGAGAGTGGTGGGTGGTGGTGGTTGGTGGTCGTTGGTGGTCGTTGGTGGTCGTTGGTGGTGGTTGGTGATGGATGACGGAACGGGGGGAGGGGAGGGGGGTTGTAAAAACATTTGCACGAAAAGAACGCAAGTGCGGAGGACTCGGTGATTTTTTCGTTATTGGGATCATTCGCGTAGCTTTGTGCCAATCCAGGCAAAAAAAAAAATCCACTGATAGGGAAGTCGAGAGAAAAACGGCTACGCAATTATACAGTATATTAACAAAATGCCGCAAAACTAGTTGGTTTCTAACCGCAATATGGATGCCATTATGAATCAATTACTTTTCAATACGACTGTCTAAAAATACCGCCGATGAAGTACCGAAGCTTACTCGGGGAAATGCCAATTTTCAACTCAACAAATCATCTTAAATAAATTGCTAAAAGTAAATTGTCCTTTGGCATAATTATTGCTACGATGATTGGAAAATGCGAGGCAGACTCGGGGAGGGAAATTATGTCGAACGAAAGGTTATAATATCTCATTAAGATTCTTTCCTGAAAGAAAAGAGTCGACTCCGTCTCAATATTATAAAATGTCTTATCTTAAATAATTTACACACATAAATGGCGAATAGGATGTATAAGAAGACGTAAACGAGACAAAAAATACCTTATACGCGTGAAATTATAGGGAATATATTGCGATTGCGTTTGGCAACGTCGATAATTAAGTATCGAGAATGAAGTTTTGCGTTATTTATTGTTGAAAGACAAATCCGTACAAAAGATATACCAAGACCGACAAATAATGCTCAGTGACAAGATTCTGCCCTGTATTTTCTGCGTAAGAATATATGTGCGCTGTAATTACATGTTATTCTATTTGATTTATTTTATTGGATAAGCTAATGTGGATTTTAATTGTTGCATCGGCAGTCGTTGAATGTATTATTTAAAAAAGGTAAACAAAGAACGCGAACTTGGATTTGAGGTTTGCTTAAGGTCGCGCTTAAGGTACATTAATATATTAAAATGACAGCAGAATTGGTAAAATGCAATCGAAATGCAATCCTGAGGAAGCCATTTCACCAAAGTATGATTATTGAAATTTATTATTTGTAAATCTAGCTGGTAATTGGACGACGTACGAAGAGCATCGATAACAGCATTTCATCTTCCATTGTCGGAATACACATTGTTGAGCTTCATCAAAATACATGATGCGAACACCATATACTCTTCTTGTTAGTAATGATGCCAATAATGGCGGGAGGATGTATCGGCGTCTTTGTGCGTACATGCCCTCGACGAGTGCACACCTCGTCTGTGCGTCGGCGATTGGTTCGGCCGAGTCGGGTGGGTGCGGGTACGGGCGGT
>NW_011948422.1:7635682-7661645 GCF_000503995.2 Ceratosolen solmsi marchali
GGTGGGTGGGGGGGGGGGGAGGGATGGAGGATTGACGAATAGATAAATGGTTGTTTAGATGTAGCTCGGTGAATGCTCGCACGTGTATCTATGCGTCTAGATATCTACGTACGCATGAATGTGCGTGTATGCGCGCACTTTGCACTTATGGGCATAGATAGTGCGTCGCTCAGTCGTATGAATAGCGATGATTGCCAGCGATGGTTGTGTGTTTGTGAAGCGCAGGTAGAAATTGGATCGACTGTGTCAGCCAATGGAAAAATGCGCGATCGATCTTTCGTTCAATTAACGATTGATTAACCGACTAATTTAATGAAAATACCGCTGATAACCCAAAGATTTGATCCTCGAATGAATTTTGTCTCCTCTAACGACACATATTATCATAGTTTCATATTCTCCGTAATACGTGATCGAGTTGCGCACGGCCATTTAACGCAGCATCTAAGTCAAAGATGATTTTTAATAGCGAATACATTACATTTGAATCTATGATAATGATAAAAATGCAAAGTGCATGATACTCACTTTGCACTTATAATGAACTTTGTCTCCATGTTAATCAATACTTAACCAACAATCTGAACCTTTTCTCGCACTTGTAATTTTATTCGGCAATCGTGTTATTATGTATAGGGGAAAACTATTTATTTCCATGGCATTGTAATACATTGAATTGAATGAGCATTGAATCGTTTAACTCGACGTGATTATACATCATTATACACAATCAAAGACAATTAAACTATGAAATAAAGGCGTAAAGACTTGTGCAATAGATATTTTTTTTTTTTTAATGTTAATTGGCGGCTATCGGTCGATTAACTCGCTAATTCATTCTATGCCGAATGTGTTACATTGAATTAATAACTAATAATCCCGAATAAGTGTCGGTGACAAGAAAATTGACAGGACAACTCCTCTTGGACGGTCTTCAATTTTCAGCGCGCTGTGCGTTCAATTTTATCAACCGAAGCGTGGACTGCCTGACTTATAATCCCTTTAAAATTAAAATACCGACGGAGCAACGAGCAGATTCGACATTCAAAATAAATTTCAATTGACAAAGTGATCCGAGGCCATTTAATTTCCTGGCCGACGAACCTAGGATAGAGAACTTTTATACGCGAACAGCTCCGATACTCGACAATAAATCCCACCATAACGAAGAGAAGAAAGCGTTCTCGTAGGCAGAACCCTTTCATAAAATAATAAAGAGAAATGCTCGGTAATTTTAATCTCGCCGAGGCAAAACCTCGCGAAGACCAGCGATATATATAATAATGGAGCGGGGCAGGGGCGGAGGGGGGAGGAGGAAATTGATAAAGAGAAAATTATAATCACCGGCGACGGCTCCAGGCGGCTCTCGAGGGTGACGATGCAGAAGCCGGACGGCCAAAAGCTCGTTTTGCCCGCGACATCCCGACAATGGCGCCACTCGGACACTTCGGCCAAGTGTCCTCGGAATGGTAGTCGAGTCGACTCGGTCCGTCGGAAGCCCGACCTCAGATTATAACCTCATAATCGTTGCGACGTGTAGTTTCCCGATATTTGTGACTTACGGGAGTCGGGATGAAGTCGAAATTCCGCGCTGATTTCCACGGCGTGACGAGTGGATTTTTCAAGCGCGATTCTTCGTACGCATTGAAGAGTTGCTGGATTCCCGTGGCTTGGCATTTTCAAGTCGGCGTTTAAACTAATCGGGCCCCGGGTGATTATGGAAGTAGTCCGCGATGTGGATTATTGGTAGATAATGCGTCGATGGCGCGAGAATGTAGTTTTCGGGATTTTCAGCGTTCCAAGTTCGCAGTCGAGTGTGCGTGAGTGGGCGGGTGTGGGTGGATTGGTGGCGGGGGATTGGGGGGGGGGGGGGGGCATTGAAGGGAAAAATTTTAATTTGGGGGGGTTTTATTTCTAAATTCGTGCGGTTTTCATTGTACGATCAATGAAGTGGTAAATACATTGGGAGGTGGAATTCATCTTGGGCCGCGATCATTAAACCCAAGTCCAAGGACCCACTATGGTTTACAATAAAAATTCGTTCATGTAATTCTCGTTAATTTCATCGAAAATGTATCTAATGTACATGATTATTTTGATTATTCATCTATATTTAAGAACTAATTATCCCTACCGGAATACCGTTTCCATGTACATGTAGACAATTGGTCATATATCATTACACATGATAGATTCCAAAATATCGTGACTGGCGTCTAAATTTTGTGATCCATATTCGATTACGTCCATTCAGCATACAGTTGGATTCAATTGGAAATTTAGACTCCATGCTATGTAGAGCAAAAACGCTAAATAAAATAATAACATTCAACAATAGTAACAATAAGAATAGTGGCACTTGGATATGGTTGAGTTTACCGAGGGCGATTCAACTGTAGCAGCGTTATAAAATATTGTATCCGCCTAACGAGTTAGATTCCATCTAATAATGCACATCTCTAAACGCGAACAGGTGCTTTAGCTCGAAATAATCTATCGGAAAATATTATGCCACTTGTTATTAAATATCTAGAAGAGTGAAGGAAGGTAATACAAGCCAATAGAGTCGAATAGCATGAAAATCTTAGTCACCGGCTTTCGACCCCACAAAAATCCCTCGGCCAACTACTTCGCCACGGCTATGCACTTAACATAACAGTTACATAATGTATTTACATTAAATTATCCGTAACCCTACCTTACCGCCTATCTGTCCAATTTTCTCTTTAAACTTCCGTCCCAACTGAGCCCACACGTCACAAAGCAACTTCATCGCGCACTTTCGTCAATTCGACTTGGCAATGATAAGCGACGTATGTCCCAGTGTGATTTATCCTGCGCTTTATCGCTCGATATTAGAAAGTCGAGGACCCATTGGCCCTGCACAAATCACAATTATTCTCAATGTCCGCGTAACGAATGCGAACAATGAGCGCCTTTAGGCTGATAAAGAGAGGCTAAAGCCTGTCCGGAATTTCAGTGACAAAGGACCTCGCCAAGCGTGCCATTAACGCACGCGTCTTCCCTCCTACTCTAGTAGAACGGCGCGGGAAATATTGTGTTTGCGCACAAGTCCTTAAAGAGCCCGCCGAGTAAGTACTCGCAAACAGGATCGTGATTGCGGTCACGTGGCGCCGGGGTCAGAAAGTAAAACGGGCGCGCGCCCGCGCACCGGTGCTTTCACTGAATGGAGGCTGATTGTAATCGCCGGGCGTAAATAATCGCCGCGCGTCACAAAGGCATTGGCGATTTAATGGGGGTCCGAGGTAAGGCCCCGCGACTCGCGACCGATCATCCGCTGGATTTGGAAGCGAATAGAGTCCGCGGCCGAAGCTTCTCTCCTACTGCTTTTTCCCAAGGCTTTTGCCAGGCAAACGCCGATCGGGTAAAATTACGGTGGGCCGCGGTTCGTGGAGAGGAATTCGGGGAGAGGGGCGATGGCGAAGGGGCCCAGGGGTAGAGGAGGGATATAGGAGGGGTAGAGGAGCCGCGAGCTATCGAATTATTTAAAATCCGTGATAACGCGTTAACGCGTGTAACTGGAAACTCGCTCGATGCGCTATCGAATTTCGCGTAGTTATTCTTGGCCCAAATGGGTTTTCGATTTTACTATGTTCGAGGCTTAGCTTTGTGCCTGTAACGAAGCTTATAAGTAGCTGAGATTCGATCTGAAATACCAAAGGGCTTTAATTGAGAATCGGCAACAGCGTTTTAAAGCTGAAAATTAATATTCGTTAAATTGAATAGAGGCTCGCGCGTTGTAATTGTAACTGCCGTTATTCTGTATTAATGCGCGTAGAATAACTAGTGCTTTCGCCACTGCGAAATATAAGTCTTTCGTCGCCACGAGCCACATGGTCAACAGTGCAATAATTATATCGGCTTCCGATCCTTTGAATTTCATGACAATCCTTGGCATTATCGAGCCGCCGAAACTTTAAAATCCGTACGACCCACTCATACCGTATTGTTCTTTATTTCTCGTACCTTATTACCGTTATTTTTTCTTCATCGTCCTCTTCCTCGTCTTCTTCCCCTTCTCCCATATACGCGAATTATTCAGCGCACCTCCGGCGGCCACTGTTTATTTACCGCGCAACTGTTACATTTTTACGAGGCGAGCTTCATCTTAATTTCTAAAAGCTAAAAGAGGCGAGACGCGCGACCACTTTGCACACGGGAAATATGAAATTCCTCATTTGCCGAGGCTCGACCCTTTATTTCATTCGGGCGAATCCAGCGTAACGGCTGTAACGGCGACTGGCTTTCATTACGCGAGTTAACATAAACGTCCGAGGTAAAGAGCGCGGGGAAAATATTTTTCACCCAGCCGTGCGTGAAGAGCGGAAAAAAAAAACGAAAAAAATAACCGGTTGACGCGCCGCGCGGGTTAAATTCGCACTGCACAAACGTGGATGAGTATGAGGGCGAGAAAGAGGCGGCGAGGGATTGAGGGGAGTTGGGCGTTGCGTTGGGTTGGTGGTTAGGGGGTGGGGAGGGGTGTGTGTGAGAGAGGCCAGTATGAGGAGGTCGTACGAATAGGACGGCAATTGGAAAATAAAAGGAAATCTGGCTAAATGATCGTTCATCAGCGCGACTGGATGCGCGTATCTAGCGGGGGTCGTGGCACACGTACGGGCTTTGTTGCTCAGCAATTAAAATTAGCGTTGCTAATTACATGTACAGGGCGAGAGCGAGAGAGTACGGGAGTGGCTTATTATTACCGGGCGCGTGGAAAACTGCTGAAATTAAGCGTCCGAAGCAAAATGCGCGGGAGCGCGCGCAATGACGCGCTTTGCCTGGTCTGGCTTAAGCGCGCTTGGGTAATTATTTTTTTTTACTCGCGTAACCGCCCGTGTTCGGCTAAAATGCGAAAAAGTTGCGAGCAGTTGAGCTTGGCTCGACGTATGGGCATCGGCCACGGCCAAACAAACCCAAAACAATTATTTCCGCGGGTTCGCAACGCTTTGTTAATTCTGAAAGTCCAAGCACCAGCTCGTTCTGTCTGAGCGACGCACAAATGACACGAACTTTTTTTCCCACTTTTTTAATCACGAGCCCTGCCAGTGATTGATATTCATTAAAGTTGAAGTTTTAACGAATCGGGCTCGATTAATCCCACCTACGTAAACAAAAATATTTGCCATTCGACGTTAGATAGTTATTATAAAAAGTGTTAGTATTAGACGATTTTAATGAGTACGTATAGTAAGTATAGTGATTGATAATGATTTATCGAAAAATAGTTTGTTATTAATAATATATTGGCTGCACTATAAAGACTCTTATACTTTATTGAGTATACCATATTGGATGGTTGGAAATTATTTTGCATTGCAATCTGGCTTATTTACAGGCGTTTGCGATAAAGTAAATAAATGTTTACTCTTTTCTTAATGGATTGTTCAATGAAAAGCTAAAGTAATAATAGTGAAGCTCGTTTAATATATGGGTATATGCGTAAAATTTCAATTTTACACAATTTTGTATAGTAATTGTATACCTTGGAAAAGACTATATTTCACATTATGTTTACATAGATTGTAAGAAAGAGTAACGGGATTGATGAAAGCGCCAACTGAAAGAGGAATGAGATGAAGACAATCGCAATGTATCTTGGAAACCTAAGGTTTAAGGTTTTCATAGTAATGGTAAGTTTAAAAGATTGTCGACAACGAGTTGGAACTACGAATGAAAAGGATATGCTCGCGAAAACCTAATGCCTCGCTAATCACGTAACAGC
Source organism: Ceratosolen solmsi marchali (assembly GCF_000503995.2). Taxonomy (NCBI): domain Eukaryota; kingdom Metazoa; phylum Arthropoda; class Insecta; order Hymenoptera; family Agaonidae; genus Ceratosolen; species Ceratosolen solmsi. Next base: position 7,641,426 of record NW_011948422.1, read on the forward strand.
TCATCATCATCGACACTACGAATTTACCAGAACATCGAATAGCCGATTGCGTCAATCCCGCCAATGATATCGTCAGAAATTGCGAAAATTATTATTATAATTTTGAGAGTTTTTAGGAGCATCGAAGTTACAAATAATGTATACAGAATATATGTGGTTGTAGAATAAAAATGGCTGATTTTTATTAGAAAAGAATTTATAGAAATATTTGTAAACGCACAATATCATTATTTTGAAAGTATCAATACTTTGACAGATGGATTTTCAATATTCTTATCTAATTGATGGTAATAATACAGTGAATATATTTATATTAAAATAAAATTGTTTATCCTTCATTTTAATAAAAACCTATACTTATGAATATATATATATATACATATATGAATATATATATATATATATATATATATATATATATATATATATATATTATTTTTTTCTTTCATTAGAAGTATCGAAGCATATTTAAGAAACTTAACAATAATGTTGTTATCGAGCCCGTTGAAACTTCATTTTATTTTTTATCGGAACTCAGACTCGCACTATGTATCTTGGCAATTTACAAAAATAACAAAATTAGCCTATCCGAAGTTATACTCCTTCTCTTAATGTATAAAACCTTGCTTCCGAAGGGGGCAATAGAATTCGATTTCATCCAAATTGTTACTATCATAAGCCATTACCAACCATTGCCATTTGAGGACGCATGGCTAAAGATTTCCATCAGTATTTCAGATTGGAAAAGACATGACGCAATGTCGATCATTTTACGAATAATCTGGCATCTGATTATAATTAATTGAGATGATCTGCCAATATCAGAATTTGTTGTTTATCTAGACGCGTTCTCTTTCACATTCTACATTAAACGATAAATCTATGATTAACCTTAAGCACGTTTGGTTTTGCATTTCAAGCACAGACAAATTCAGAAAACTACAGAGTGTGCGAATGTAAGCTCGATTAACCAACTAATGTGCATTACATACTTTCCAATAAAGCTTATGTGTACAACATATACTACTTTATGTAATATGAATCACGCTCTCTTGCGAGCCGAGTACTCACTCTTATCTTACCCAAGACTGGTTCTAATCGCAGCAGTTCCAGTACTCTGCCGTAAAACGTATAATCACCAGTTCATTACCTATTAATATATTTTACGCAAAAAGCTGTGAAGTTCAACTTCTTGCCACTAATCATTGCCAGGAATGATGTAATTATTAAAGGCAATTGAGAAGAAAGAAGAAGGCTGCGAGAATCAGTGTAAATTACTTAACAGATATGAATTTCTATTTTCTCGAAATAATTCCTTACAGTGTGACGTACAGATTAATTTTTATCATTTTCTCGTGGTGACTATATACAAAACATAAAAATAAAAAGAAGCAAAAAAACAAGATATTTTCTTCCTTTAAACGTCATCCGTCGCTAGTCATTATTTTATATGTAATCCTAGTCACGAGACATAAGACTTTTTATCTCATTAACGTTCGATTAAAATATAATACAGAGAAAATAATGTTTTCAGATACATTAAAAGAGAATGGCTACTTTAATGGCTCTCGCAAATCCAAAACTGAAAAAACATCATTAACGATTGCGCATGTAAAAAGGAGCGTGATAACGGAACCATTAACCGAATATCATTCGAATCCAGCATGGGCACGAAATGTAAATTGATGCAAATACAAATTATAGCCGAGTGATTGATTAGCGAATTTGTATTTGTGGCATTATGCGTGGCGCAGTCCCGGCGCCGTAATTCTTCCGTGGGTATTTCGTTTAGCGCATTACGCACCTCGTCGGCCGGGAAAAGCACGGCGCTTCGCCACGCATTTCCATCGGGTCGACGTAAAAACAGGTGAAAACAGGTTGGCGAGCGCGGAGGCGCATGTAATGAAAATCCCGTCGGTATTACACGATCGAATAAAAAAATCCCCCCCCCCTCCCCCTCCACCCTTCTCACCACCCCACCTCGATCGTCGGTGCACACACGTAAGCCCGCACGTGAATGCGTAGATATTTGGTTAACTGCAGGGCTTTACCATTACGTGGAATGAACACGTGTTACTTTGGCTTGGGCTCAATCGGCCGCTAAATTTGCGTTTTAGATGCGGGGTTCGATGAACTGACCCCTGATCAAAGCTTCCGATGCTCCTCCGCCTCCTCCTCCTCCTCCGTGCATACCCGTTGATTTCGTTTATTTTTCCATTTCCGGGACATAACTTTTTATCGATATTTGCCTTGCGAGAGAGTATCGGCGGACATAAATAATAACCGCACCACGCTCCTTTTATCGGCACGTTTAATGCAAATAAAACTTTATTGAGAATCTGCGTCTTTGTCAGCTGACCGTCGTGAATGAATTTGCGCGATTTAAGATTGAAATTCAATAGTTATTTATAAGCTAAATTTTCAAGATTTTAAGGAATCGTACATTATGTCTATGCACTTATTATATAAAAACATACAGTCATAATAAAATACGTGTATTCGTTCGTGGCGATTTGTTCATTTAATGTTTCTGCCAGTTTAAATTTTTATTTGCTTATGATTACGACATGATATCCAAGGATATGGCAAATGAAGAAAGTAAAAAAAATTTCGAAACGATGAACGCGTTTGATTTTTTTTTTTTTTTTTTTTTTTTTTTTTTTTTCCCAATGAAAACTGATTTGAGTGCATGAAAACAAATACAACTTATCCATGACAAATTATCAATTCGAACTGCAATACTGATTTATTAATGCTGTTTAATATATATATATATATATATATATATATATATTTTTTTTCATTAATAAATCAGTATTGCAGTTCGAATTGATAATTTGTCATGGATAAGTTGTATTTGTTTTCATGCACTCAAATCAGTTTTCATTGGGAAAAAAAAAAAAAAAAAAAAAAAAAAAAAAAAACGGGTTCAAGTTTCTATTTTCTGTATTACAATAAACCATCGTTCAACCATCTAAACTCTACCTTAAATCCTTAAATATTAATCTACATGATAATGCAATTCGATATATATACCGATTGGTAAGGTAGAATTTTATTAATGCACTAATGTTTTTCTAGTATTTGTCAAATAATACATTGGACGATCAAACAAATACAATAAGTACAGGGACAAATTTGATTAAATTTTGTCCTTTAAGTACTCGATTGAAAATTAATTAACATTACGTGTTTCGATCCCCATAAATTCATTTATACATAATCAACGTAAGTAAGCTTAATGACAAAAATATACAAAATAAATGATGCAATATGATTTTCAAGATTTATTTTTTTTTGTTTTATTTATTTATTATTATTATTTTTTTTGTTTATACGATTCTCGAGCACTTTCGTGCAGACAGAGATTTTTTCTATAACGAAAACAAATGGCATTTTCAGCTCAGCGCTCATATAATCGCATTGAGACTCACTTTGGTTGAAAGTATCTCCCCCGCGCTTCACCTTCTCCCTACCTCCCGTTTTACCCTTAGTCGCTTCATCATTCTTGCTCTCGCGCCCTCTCGTTCCCCCTACCTCCGTCCCTTTCAACTCCCTTATTCCTCTTTTCATTTTTTCGCGCGATTTTAATCTTGTAATGTCGAAGCCGTGCTGTAGCCATTGCAGATCATTAGTCAAACTGTCATAGGATAATTAATAGTCCGCGAGGAGCTTTAAAAGTATATGCACTCCATGGAAATGCTGCATTTCATTCGTTTCCCCTCTTTATTTCGCTCCCTCGCTATCTCTCTCTCTCTCTCTCTCTCTCTCTCTATATATATATATATATATATATATATATATATATATCTGTGTCTCTCTCCCTCTCTCTACCTCTCTCTCCCAATGTCCGTACGTCTGAGACTATGTCTCGCTCGCTCTCGCTGTCCGTGTAATATCAATTGTAAAAACCGCTGGTCGATCGCTGACATTGTTACATGACTTTGCCTCTTTTCTTCGATATGGCTGCTCTCGGCCCTTACACACAGAAGCGCACAAAAGCTCGTTTCGAGGGTTTGAGACCTTTAGCTGAATATCGATGATCAGACGTTAGTTGGTTGGTAAGTGGGGCGCGTTAAATGAGACGTCTGTCACTTAAAATGGTAGGGTCGGGTGGTGGGAGGATATATGAAAGAGATGAAAAGCCGAATGGCATACAAGTTTGTACGACTTTGGCTCTTAGGAATTAAGAAAAATGACGAGCACACTTTTACGTATCGGAGTCATTTTGTCGACGGCTTATTAATCGCTCGATTGGCCTCAACATCAATCATCAGCCGTGAATCGAAACGAGTAGAAAAAGTTACATTTACGACTGTAGGTAATAAAATTTAATTATTCATGCATGTTCGTTCTAAATGATAGAATATTTTCTTTCTTGCTGGACCCATGCTTCCTTCCCATGGACATTAGATTACGAATAAAATTTCACTTCAAACTAAGATTAATATTGAATTGAAATAATATTGATATAAATAATTTTGATATATTTTATAAATAAATATTATTATTATTATTATTACAGATGTATTTTCAAGTATTGATTAAAAAGAGAAATTTATTATCTCTATTCGTAATGATAAGTTAAGGTCGTCGTTCGTCCTAATTTACTTTCTTCTCGGAATACGCAGTAATTGACGAAAAGTAATAACCTGCATGTAAAAGCCTAAATATTTAATTTAATAAATTTTATATATTTGATTTTCATATTCTTTGATATTTGCTTTAAGAATATTCTTTGTTATTTTTAGTTGTAATGCGGGCATATTATAAGCGAAGTAGTAGTAAAATTTATGAAAATTCTACCAAAACAATTATTCGGATTCAATAATAAACGCATTAAATCTATTTTATTCGGTTAATGCCATTACAATAAGCTAAAAAGGTAAACACGATTGATTTAATACGGCAATATTTATCCAAAATTTATCCATCTTTATAATAATTTGTCGATTATGCGTTAGGTAAGTTTGTGATATACGTAACGAAATGCACAAGAAGCCCAACAAATTTATGTATAACGGGAAGTTCAAATTACACGCTTTACAAGACATATACATTTTGGAGAGAGAGAGAGAGAGAGAGAGAGAAACATAAAGGTTTTAAATGGTTATGTGGTGTAAGCTTGTGTAACGAATGAAATTCTACTTTCCGATGAAAGAAAGAAGAACAAAACACTCTTTCTTCTTGTCCTTATCTGTATTATTAAACGCATAATGAACGTCTTGATGTCAAGAATTCTTTCGAATTACAAAGAGAAGAAAAAAAACAGTGAAACGAATAACTCCCTCGTGCCAACGATTAATATTAATGAAATTAGCGCGATCGTTTGCCCGTGTGAAAATCAACGCGTGATTTTTTTTTTTTTTTTTTTTTTTTTTTTTTTTTTTGTAGAAACGAGGCTGGACCAGAGCACTCGCACGCTCTATCGATGTAAGCAATTACCAATTGCAGTTTCCGCTTATAAAAAGAGCCTCCGCCCCCTCCCCCAACATTACCACAAAACGACCAAGAAGATCTATCTATCACGCATCGACTAATGCTCGCTACCAATTAGGACCACACGTCGACGGTGGGTGAAAGTCGTCGCCATTTTGGCCGAGTAAACGAGGGACTCGGCGTCGCCGGCTCTTCCCCGCAATGCCCCGGGTGTCTAAAAATCGGCCGATCGCCACCTGTCGTCAGCCCCCACTCGAGCTGTCGCAAAAAGCACGCCGAGAAGTGGGCCGAAAAGGGGTTCCGCGACGATGCACCGCTGGACGATAAGAGCCCGGTGGCGTGGCGAAGGGGGCGGGGGACTAATTAGCGTGTGCTCGCAAGGTGCGCGGCCACGCGTTAGTGGCCTCTTACTAACGAGGTTAGACTGTCTGGCCTGAGGTTGGGGTCAGGCGGGTTAATGTTTCGCGATGGTTTTACCAGTGGATCGTGACGTACGACCCGATTCTCTGTCCCCAACCACGGGAATTTCTCAACTTCGGAAGCGAATGGTAATTGCCAGCCTTCGTTGGACATTTATTAATTGAAATTTAACGTGCATTTCCGGTATCGGTCAGCCAATTGGTTTGTAATGCGGATGGATCTTAGCTATGACGTATTTTATGGTCCAAATACATTGCCATCGATTCGACATTTTACAAATAGACAATGCAAACCATGACCAGAACCAAATGACCGGCAGTCGTTAAAAGTCACAGATTCTGGGTTGAGATAAACAAATCTCTCAAGAAGATCGAAAGGATTACGACGGCAGTGTAAGTTACGCAACTTGGCCGCACGTGTGCACAGGTGAGACTAGGCGTGAAGACGCCGACTCGCGCAAATAGTCGGCAAGTTCTGGGAAGAAGCCGCGCAGGCGCGCGCATACTTATTCTACCTCGGCCAGGATGAGTCATCGGGTAATGGATCTAACCCGGTGGTTGGCCGGCATCGCGTCGCGGCCTCTCAACCTCGTAGAAAGTCAGCCCCTTCCTCGGGGCCGCGCTTCGTCCTGACCACGTGTTGCGGCTCTTAGTCATCGGCAACGAGCGCGTCCAGGTCGCCCGACTCCGCCTATGCTCGAGCCGCTTCTGTTATACCTCTCTCTCTCTCTCTCTCTCCCTCCCCCCTCACTCTCTCTCTCTCTCTCTCTCTCTCTCCCTCCCCCCTCACTCTCACGCTCTCTTACTCTCTCTATCTATCTATCTATCTATCTCGCACCGCCGGCGCTCCGCTACCCCCGTCTCCATCCCCCGTCCCTCTCGACGTCGCCCTGCCGCCAACGTCCCTCGCCGTCATCGCGCCCACGATATGCCCCGCCATGCCACGGACCCCCATCGATTTTTCCGGCCCTCTACTATAGTCCGAGATAAAATCAAAGTGCGGCCCGTCCCTTATTTTAAACGTTTGGTTGGCCGTTTTAGATGAACCTTAACGGTTTATTTGGTCATGGGGGGTGGGGGAAGGGGGTGGGGATCAAGACTTTGCGAATAATTCTGAAAACGTTCGAGTAAGTTCCTCGACGTTTTCCTTCCAAAACTTATGCATATGCCGGTGTGCATTTTAATTGACTCGTTCTTCACTCTATTAGTTGACGCTTTCGAGCACTGAACACATGTGTGTTGTCTACTTATGATTATTCACACAAATGACTCACACTAGCCAATATACATATATATATATATATATATATATATTTAGCTCCTGAAAAATTGATACGTAATCGTGGCTTATTTCTCAATCGTTGCACTATTTACAACAAACAATTTTCTCCTTCTTAATATTAAATAAGCTTTCGCAGTATGGCTTGCCAATGTTAAAGTTTATGAGAATTATAGTGATTCTTTTAAAAATTTATCTCCTAATAAACGTGTTGTTTATACTCGTTTTAATTTTAATTTTCATGTTCGATTTCAATAAGCAATTTTTATTATTAGATCAATAGGCTTAAACGAATCCGTCGCTAAGAGAAATGAGAGAGAATTTACAATGCAAAGATTTTGTAGGTTCATTTTTATTTTCTTGCAGAGATAAACTTAAATAAAAAAGAGACTTTTGTGTTTTCATATTTTTGTTTTGCTAAAACGAAATAGCGAGCTGCGAATGAGGAATTTTTTATGGATAATGAGCTATTTCACGTATTTGTCGGTTACGTAAGGGAACTCTTATTAATTGAGAATGCAAAAATACCGTTTCACTTTAAACAATAATGTAATATCAATATGGAATAAAGTACCAACTACAATGTTAATAATATGTATTAAATGTATTCTTACACGTGTAAAAAGATGAAAACGTTTGACGTGTGCAACAATTTCGTATAAATGAGTATATAAATACATAACGTATTTTTACGGCAAATTTTCGTACACTAAATGATGGTACATTGAAGTAAAAAATTCTCTCTCTCTCTCTCTCTCTCTCTCTCTCTCTCCCTCTCTCTCTCACTCACTCACTCACTCACTCACACACGCACGCACGCACGCACACGCACACGCACACGTACACGCACACGTGCACACACACACGCACACACACGCGCACACGTACACGCACACACGCGCACACACGCGCGTGCACACACACACACACACACACCACACACACACCACACACGATAAAGTAAACAAGGTCAGATAATAATAGCCTGCAATTGCAAGGTGAAAATACATAGAAATAATAAGTTCCATTACAATAACCTAAAATTATTTATGTCATTACGTCAAGATTTTTTATTGGCACTAAATACAACGATATCGTTAATTACAATAAATTTCTAATTATTCAATTCTTACAATTGCTTCTCGGTCGTTGCTCGTACTATCATTATTGTTATTGTTATTACCGAATTAAATATGCAGCAATCACATGGAATAAAAAGAATATTTCTGAGCTTTGAAAATATTGAATTCGAGAAAATAGAAAAGCAGTGCAATGACAATAAGGGCAACGATAATAACGACGATAAGGATGCTTTTTGAGGTGAATTTATTCCTGTAACTACGACCTATTGTCATCTTATCGCAAGCGGTTCTCTTCAAGTTTGAGCTTCCAAAGACGAATATCAAATCGTTACGTCTCTTCACTGCCATCAAACTATCCTCACCACTTTCCAACACTAACTTATCGTAAATCATGTTCAGGATCCCTTCATCGGATGACCACACTTTAGCTTTAATCAGTGCTGCGCTCGGTAAATGGTCAAAGACCCGCTTCATTTCTTTTAACAAAGCATCGATATCCAGTGTGAAATGTTTTGATTTTGAGTAAAACCATTTCGCCGCCCGCCCCTTCAGCTTCGAATAAATAAACATGCGTACGGTCTTCGTGTTCAAGTCGCACACTGTGCCGAGAAGCTTCACTTGCCGTTTCCATATCCAGAAGCTGTCCTCCCTACCGTCAAAATCGCTCACCAAGTTGTCGATAGCCTGAGCAGACAGGCTCGTGGGAAGAATATTAGGATCGGCGACGTTCCCCGAATCTTCGTTATTCTCCAGATCTAGGAATAACGGCTGTTTTGTCCACCAATTCTCAATCTCATGCAGTAGTTGGCCAATTTCCTTATGCAATGCCCACATCTGCTGAAAAAATGAATTTTCGTCATCGACGCTTTTAGCGTTGCGCATAATATGCACAGCCTCGTCCGACTCTTTACTCTCATTACAGTCTCTTGGATTCGTCTTATTTATTACGTCATAAAGATCCAACTTTAATTTTGCACTCAGAATACTGCTGCGCAACTCCTTCAATAGCACAACTTTGCAGTGAGCTTTATTAAGCATCGTTTAATTCGGGAGCGTAGCTTGGCCGATTACCCTCGTCAATATTTAAATAACTTATTAATGTCGTTGGTGCGCGCGATTTCTTAACGCTTAATCAATATTACATCACAAAAGCAAAACACAAAACGAATGATGTCGAATCACAGTCACTGATGCTCAATCACGAGCACACTCCACTGCCGAATGCCTTGATTTCTTTAACGGCTCGCGCTACTCCCACATTACGTATTGATTGAGGGACACTGGCGAAATGCCGTTAATTTATTAATTAATCATTCAACAATGTCGGATAGTATAACGACAATTCGTCATTATAGTCCTCTCGATCTTTTGTTTACGTGTATTGTCACGCGCCAGGCCTCGGGCAGTCCAAACAAATTCACTTCTTCCCTCTCCTTCTTGGACATCCGTATGATTCCGACAGCGAAAGGTAAACGTGATAGGCCTCTGACGCGACACTTCCATATGTTACATTTAATAATATCCTTTAAGAATTATTCAGCTACCTTTCTATACGTGGATTTCGCCAATTCGTCTTGAATTTCGAGCCGATATACTATATACCTAGTGTACGTCCGTGAATTTTGTCGCATGCGCATTAGAAAGATAAGCTGGTTGCCCCTCGTAAATGAGCGACTTATGAACGCCAAATTAGACGGAACATTGAAGATGTAACCTTAACGGTGTAATGTGAATAAATATTTTGAATTTGTAACATCTTATTGATATGTTTTTATAAGCGTAAACATTGGTCTTGGCTATTACGATACGTTTTACATAAAGTATTTCATATCATTTAGCGTCTTAACGTAAACAATGATAATAAACGCTTTCTCCTTAAATAAACTTAATAAAGTTTATTTACCAACTATATTATTCTATTATTTCAAGTTTTAAAAAGTATGCTATACGATTTCAGCATGTATATTACGTGAAACGAAAGGGAAATACCTTTGTCCCCTAATCGAGATGCGATAAGAAGAATGCATTGCCTACTCGATTCAGCTCCTGGACATTGTCTCTAGCATCGATAAAAACGTCTCCCTCTCTCTCTCTCTCTCTCTCTCTCTCTCTCTCTCTCTCTCTCTCTCTGTATATATATATATATATATATATATTTTACGAGCGCGCACGTGCTCCTTCGCCATAAGATACTATTAACCTTGTGAGCATAGATTCAACGCTGAATCAAACACACTTCGCAACATCAACAACAACAAAAAATCCAAAAATAAAAACATCAAAAAACAACAAAAAAAAAAAAAAAAACTTTAAAATAGTACGGCAGTTCTCAAGTGACACTCGCGTTTTCGAGTAATTCAAGTATTTTAACGATGGAAAGCATGAGGATATGTGAGACAATCGGGTCTATGCTTAGTGCCGCTTGTTCGGAACGTTCGAATACAGAATGGAAATCAAATTAAGTTTAAGAAGAAATTTCATATTTTAGCGTTTAGAATCGAGAATGAATAGGGACGAAAATCAATATGTAAAACTCGTTTCATCTGGCATTGACTGAAATATGTGTTATCGAGTCTAGTGATAATGACCAGCAAGCCTGATCGCTCCCAATTAGTCCGGTTTTTTTTTGTCTTTTCTTTTTTCAATTTGAGAGGGAGAGGGGGAGGAGGGGGGGGGGGGGGAGGGAGAAAGAGAGAGAGAGAGAACTCTCAAATATTTGTATAGTAGTAGCGTTACTCTGTAGCAGTAAAAACGTATTTTTATTTCAGTTCCGTTATTATGTAAATGGACGCTTCGACGGCATTTATCTAACGTGTATTTTATACGTCTTGGGGAAGCATATTTCACTTGACTCGGTACCCGGTGAAAAACACGTATCCCCGGTCCCCCGAAATCAACGCGTAAGTCGCTGCTACGAGCATTTAACAAAACTTTTGGCCAACTACTACAATCCTCCCGTGAACTTTATAACGCAGATAAGCCCTCGCTCGCCTTGGGTTGCAGTTCGAGAAAAAGAAAACGAGAAAGTCATTGTCAACGCCGTTTAAACGCGTGATTAAAGATTCCTTTTGCGCGGTTAAAGGTAAAATAACGCACTTGGCGTAGAGTTGCCCGCGTGCCGCCCCTTAGCTGGCCTTATCTTTTCACGCTTCACACCAATAAGGAATAAGGAGCAACTTTTGCATAGATAAGGTCCTCTGCAGGGAATGCCGTCCGAAGAGTGGGAGTGACGGCGGTGGCGGTGTTTTTGCGGGGAAGGAAAAGAACGAGCAGGATGAAGGCGGTCGGGTGAGGGGGGAAGGGAGGAGAGAGAAGTTGTAGCTAGAAAAGGTGGCGCGATTCGGTTGAGCGGGGCATGAAAGTCCAAAGAGACCTTAATAGAAGACGAGGGAGTAGGGAATAAACAACAGCTGCTGATTTCGAAAAATCTCAACGCATTCTGGGAGGGGCGGAAATCGCGCCACCGTACAATATGCAAAATATGCACGATATTACAAAAAGCCAATCAGTTTCGAGTAGAGTAGCCTCTCTGTATAAAAGAGAGTGAGATACTTTGAAGGTAAGAGGGCCGGGGAGATGAAAAAGCAAACGAGCGCGCGATGGGAAGAGAGCGAGAAGCATCGAGGGATGCAGATAAACATCGGCAATATTTGCGAAAGTGCGCTTCTTTATATAAGATATTTGACCTCTCTTGCATTCTACATTTCGTCTCGTCTTTACCCGAGTCAACTCTACGTACAATCTCCTTAAAAGGAACGAACCATATTAATGTCATATATTTCTAAATATATCAGTTCGCTGAATCAGGCTACGTAGATGCCTAAGAGCGAGCGAACAAAGGAAAAATTAAGCCTAATTAAATAGCATACGAGGAGCCGTCGAAACCGAGTCGTCCTCACCCCATCCCCCGCCCCTTCCCCAACACCCACGTTCTCTCGATCGGATAACGAACGATCCTACTAAGCCCTGCCCGATCCGGCGCCTCCCTCGCATCACGCTGAAAGCTCACGAAATCCACGCGCGGCTCTCCCCGTCCCCATCAATCATCCTTCTCAGCGATAAAAGTATTAGCTCTCGCTCGCGAAAAGTCAGGTTGGCGCTTCCGGCGAGCGCCCACGGAAGACAGCGGGTCCTTGCGGTCGATTTAAATCCCGCGCCATTGGCCCCGTTGTCACTTCCACGAGCAACGACGGAACGCGTCGCCGGCTTAGAATAATTGATCGCCCGGCTTCCCATGATCTCCCGGGCCCGCCCAGCAATTACTCGGCCGATGAGTCCGACTTACCCGGGGCGATTTCCCATGTCCGGGCCGCGGGCGCACACCCTCGGCTCCGCTCGGCCGTGCGCTTTCGGCCTTTATTAAAACGCGCGGCCGGTCCCTTGGCCACCTACGCGCTCCCTTGCCGTCCCCCGTCGGCCCTACCACCGTCCTTCCCGTGTGCCCTCGCGAGCACTGGCTCCCATAGGGAAATAACAGTGATTAGGCTAACGCGGGCAACCTCCTCCTACGCTAACCATCGTTCCGACTCTCGCTCCTCTCCCTCTAGCTCCTCGGCTCGGCGTCTCCTCGTCCTCCAGGCCGTTCAGGGACGTTCATTACGGGCCCGAGGTGCGTGTGTGCCCGAGTGCCCGGCCGACCTGTCTCTGTGTGCGCGCTCTCGGAACTTTCGATTTCATTGTGTTGTACGCGTTCGACTGGGCACGAAGGAAATGCGCGAGGGTAGCAATTTGCGTACGTAGCCGAGCCGTTCGCCTCTTCGTTCCTTTTTTCCTTTTGGCCGGGAAGGAGAAGCGGATACTTTGGGAACCGTCTTGGGAATGGGGGAGCTACGGGCCCAAACGCAACGGGGATTCGCGCTAGCTTGTGTACCCTGGAGCTCGCGGGTTATTGGCGATCGATCGAGTTGGACGAGAGGTGGTCAACTGCATTTTGACCTGGCCAGGAAGAAATCAGGGGCAATCGAGCCCTACCTCGTCCCTTAGGAATTACTCGGTGCCGGTGTTGCGAGTGACTCGAGATACGAATAAACATTCTACGGAAATCGCATGATTATTAATTCGTAGCAGGACCTTAGCTGAGAGCTTAGCCCGTCATAAGTAATGATAGATTATTCCGGATCTTGGCCCATTAGTCCCTTTTGTTCGCTGATACGACGTTTCCTCCTACAAATTGTACATTTGTAAAGCTCCCGTACAATTGCAGGAAATCCTCGATCACTTTCGGCCCTTTCACATTGTGTCATAAAGTATCGACGAAGATGAAATTATAGAGTGGCTCGTGAGCTCGACTTATTTTTCGCAGACCGCGCGCTTTTAAAAAATCTTGATCTCTTATCTCATGAGGAGGATGTGAGGTGACGAGCGTTGTCACTCGACTTGGCGACAAATAGAAACGCTTAGCCGTTATGTATTAACGACGCGAAAGGAACTTGCCCGCATGTTGGCAATTTGTCGTGGTTGTAATTTCTCACTTACATTATGTTACGCGCTGCCCTCGAATTACTTTTTGCCATTTTCCTTCTATGAAAGCAAGATTTTCCTCCTCGCTTTTCAATAGCTTCTTACCGACTACAAAGTGCTATAAAGGGATGTCGTCGGCTTTCGCCTATTTGTAGCTATACAAACCTACAGAACCTGAGAAACTAATGAATAAATATCGCGCTTCTTGCGCCGATCCCTCCTTAACCAATTAGATAAATCGATAAAATCGTTTTAATAGTGATATTATCAGCTTGACTAATAAATACTTGATGCTAACGATATTACAAGATCGCAGGAATATTTCATTTAATTGTCTAAAGGTCAGAAAATCTATAATATCTATAATATCTATAAAAGAAAGAAAGAGAGAAGGAGAGAGAGAAGGAGAGAGAGAGAGAGAGAGATAGAGAGAGAAAACATGCTTAAATAGTAATCATATATATATATATATATATATATATATATATATATATATATATAAATATATATATATATATATATTGTGTAACAACATTATTATAATGTAGATTAATTTTTGGAAAGAATTACACGTGGATTAAAAATGGTATAATTTAAGTAGCCCCCAGAGAGCAGCTTAAGTGAGCGATAAAAATGATCACATTACGATAAGTTGGTGGCCAATTAATTTTTATTTTTTAGGTCATCGCTCATGAGTTACCTGGCGCTGATATGAATATCGATTCTTAATTAGATATACCAGACACAATAAACTGCCGAGGATAAATACTCGCGTGGACAATCGCCTGTATAATTAATAGAAAAACGTGGACTCGAGTAAGCGCGTTGCCCGCCTACAACTGCAACTTACTTATGCGAAAATGGCAGTCCTCGAGGATCGTGTAGTCGAGAGTATCACAGTAGCGGTCGACACGACGCGCCGTTCTTTCAGCTACACAATACAATATAGCCCGTCGACCATAAATGGACTAAAGTAATGCGTTATGTGCTTATGTATAAGAACTTGGCTCCAACTCTCGGCACCACAGATATAATTATGACATTGAGAAAGCATGCCGAGATGGTCTTGCTCTACGTTACTTTTTTTATTGCGAACGCGATAAATTGCACTTGCTCGCTGTATGTTGGCGACGTAAACATGGCAGTGCAGGCAAATGGAGCGTAATTCTAAGCAAACCTAAGGAATTGCTGGAAAGATCAAAAGCCACGGATTTTAAAAAATCCGTAACGTAATACAGAGTTGTAAAGTTATACCTCGTTATCAAAGTTGCGAAAGCCATGAGTAAATGAATGTAAACTATTGTTGTTGTTGTTGTTGTTGTTGTTGTTGTTGTTGTTGTTGTTGTCGTAGTTGTCGTTGTCGTCATCGTCGTCGTCGTCGACGTCGTTGTCGTTGTGTAGAAAAGTTGCCGAGTACTCCGCTTTAGTTTTAAGTATCTGCTAACAAGGAGAGTATTACTTACAAAGATAATGCTATCAAGGTGCCACCGAATTTTCGAGTTTCGTATATCTTTTTGCGTACGAGAGTAACGGACTTTTCGATTAAACTTCAAGGCAGCCGTTAAGTGTAAGATAACTCGATGAGTCTCTAGATTCAGTGGAATGGTAAAGCTCATTTTAAAATGCAATTTTACGCGTGTAACGTACTTATCACTTTGATAATTTGGCCGGTGGAGGTATGTAATGCGCTGAGTTACCTACTATTTACTTAATTCGTAATTTATTTATTCCACGATTGCTCGAAAGTATCATTAGACGCGTTATCTCATTTGGGCCAAATGTTAATACGTTGAAAAAGTGGTGGTATGACAAAAATTAGTTGTGCGAGTCGCCAATAGAAAAAGGAAGAGAAAATTAATTTGATTAAAGAATATTGCAAATCGTAATCTTGCATAACGCAACAGCACCAGCAGCAGCAGCAGCAGCAGCAGCATCTCGTGCATATCCTCGTGCATATATCGTCCTCCCACCCCATTCGAGCACGGGAACTTTTTTCTCATCGGGCTGTCACGGTTGAGAATTACGTCAACAATGAGGATCGGGTACACGAGTGCCGCACCTGCGGACGAGGAAAATCCTGAGGGGACTGAGCGCTAATCGAACGGGGGCCGAGTTATACGGAGCCGTTGCGACTCACCCGGGATATTCTATTCGTAGTAAAGGAGCCCGAACTCTCAGAAAACGCCTGTGAATTCCACGAAACCCGCCTACCCTCCCACCCCAGCTCCCCTTGGCTCGGGCACTGCTAAGATCCCATAAAGATACAAGAGAGAGAGAGAGAGAGAGAGAGAGAGAGAGAGAGAGAGAGAGAGAGAGAGAGAGAGAGGTACCAGTTTTCAAGGCCCAATCCCATTTGTTAGGGCCACGGGTGGACTACTACTTGGCTACGCGCACGCTCACGCACCAACTCGCAGCTCTTTTAACGAAATCTAAAAAGAGCGGCAAGGGCGGAATAGGGGAGAGGGAAGAGTGGGAAGAGAGGGAAGAGAGGTAAGAGAGAGAGAGAGAGAGGGAAGAGAGAGAGAGAGAGAGAGAGAGAGAGAGAGAGGTACCAGTTTTCAAGGCCCAATCCCATTTGTTAGGGCCACGGGTGGACTACTACTTGGCTACGCGCACGCTCACGCACCAACTCGCAGCTCTTTTAACGAAATCTAAAAAGAGCGGCAAGGGCGGAATAGGGGAGAGGGAAGAGTGGGAAGAGAGGGAAGAGAGGTAAGAGAGAGAGAGAGAGAGAGAGAGAGAGAGAGAGTGAGTGAGGGAGAGTGAGGGAGAGGCTGCACGTGAATGAGCGAAGGAGTGAGCGAGAAGGCAACACCAGATGTGATGCCCATAGTTCTCTTTGCGTGCTCGATCGCCCGGCCATCCGATCCGTATTCCTCCTCTGCTTTGCCTTTGTGGCCTCGGCTCGGTTAAGGTCAGGTCCCGACAGACGGCGGGGACGATTTTTCTTATCTACTTCTTGTCGCTCGAGAGCGGAGGCGAGTGGAAGGGCAAAAAAAAAAAAAAAAGGAAAAAAAAAGGGAAGCGAGACGCTAAGCTCCCGTTAATGCCGGTCAGTTTTTGGGTCGCGTTTACACAAGTGCTGCGGGATCCTCTTCCTACATATAGTGCCCCGTCGTGTGCGTGGCGATGGGAGGGGCAGTGTTTTGAAGAAAATGAAGAAAAAATGAGGGAAAATAGAGGCTGACGAGCGGGGCAGGAGGTTTCTGCGTCGTATTTTTTTCCTCTTTCAATTTCGATGACGGACTCATACGTCTTCGTGAGTGAGTCCTTTTTAGCCGTAGACATTCGGACAGATTATATTTTGAAAATGGATGTTTGGACTCTTTCTCTATGGAAAATTTAACCTTCGCTCCTTTCAAACGAGAAACGTTCGGCTCCACCGACTCTACTTTTTACATCGGTACTTCATTAAAAAATTTTAACTCGTTAATGAAACTTTGACACCCCTCCCCGACCACTGACCCAACGCCAATGGCGAGCAATGTTCCTTCACCGTCGTCAATTCCATATCCTGTTAAAAGATTATTAATTCCAATGGATAAATTATTCAAAGCACCAAAGACTTTCAAAATAACATTGGGTGAAGTGCCAAGGTGCGACGATTAGATCAAGATCACCACTGAACGGAAAAAGATCAGCACAGGTCTTATCGTCATAAAGAGGAGAACAACAAATAAATAAATAAAGGAAGACAAAAGAAGAAAGAAACGGTTGATGCGTGGACATGAACATCCCGTTAACACTGGTCAGTTTTAGGTCACATGTACGCATCTGCATGTAAGCATCTGCCATCGTGAAAGGAGACAGATTTTTAGGAAAATAAAAAATGGGATAAACATGCTGACGATACGACCTCTGAGGCTACTCTGGACTACTGCGTAGTTCTTGATTCCGAAGAAACTTGTACATTTTTCTTGGGACTCAGCAGGGTATTTTTCGAACGGATTTCACTGGCGTTTTTACGATGGGAAAAACGCTCCTTTCTTTTCTAATGGCAGAAGGAGACATGAATATAAAGTATTATTTTGTATTCAGTGGCACTTGTGCTAAATTATATATTTGAATTATAAAAGCTTGACTTATACATTTCCTTTACAAAAAGAACGAAAGAATTGAAGAAAGAAAGAAAAAGGGGGGAGGGGGGGAAAGGAGAAGAAAACGTAAATAAATCCAATTTACTTTTTTTTACTTCGCCATCCCGTTACCTTAAGGACCTTCGAATGTATCGAGAAACTCATAAGGATCATGTAATTGCTAAAGTTTATCAAAAAGAAAAATTGTCCCACTCATTCGCTTCATCTCAATTTCGCCTTATAAAATTCTTAAAATAATAAATCAATTAATTAAACGTTCAATTTAATTAATTAATTAATTAATTAATAATAATAATAATAATAATAATAATAATAATAATAATAATAATAATAATAATAATAATAATAATAGTAATAGTAATCAAAATATATAATTTATTAATATTGATGCACATTAGCTAAAGACCTGCTATTCATCGAGAGATAAGCTCACCGTCCAGTAGCTTATCGTTATTTAACTCGAAAAAGCTTTGACAAACATGGAACAAAGGGTGGATCGTATTTCAAAAAGGACGTCCTGGGACGAAAGTAAACTCAGGTACTGCAACCTATCTCTGCATCTTTTTTCACAGCTATTCAAATAACCTTGAAAGCGTCTGGTGGAAAATTTGAAAACTTAGAAGGCTCATTTTATAATAAATACAACTTAAAACGTCAGTGTCAAGCATCGCCAAAATGCATAGGCGTCTATAGTCTATAATTAACTAAATTTCGTTAAAATATTCTTCAAAGACAATAAACTATCACGCGCGTAGATTTTTCAACGACTAATTATAATTCAATATTTCATATATTATATAATCGCCCCGATAATAACTAATAACTAAACGGCAGTTGAACGAGCAATTGTCAACAAACAAACACAGGTTACACGATAAATCGATCGTGAGTGAAAGCAAGATTTATTGGAATCTAGAAAGAAAATTTGTAAAAATGCAAGTTGCGTCACTAAAGTGCAAGATAATCTCGCCTCCTTGTTAAAAAATACACATTAGTCTAATAGTCACAAAATTATAATTCAAAGATCGACTTGCAAACGACCCAACACGCTACGGGAGGGAAGAAACGCCATAAATTTTCCCAATAATTTCTCAACTTTGTGTATACAACTGGTCGAAACGTGAACGTGAGCGGGCCACGTTACCGATTCCGAACCTGCTGCGTTACGTTCGGTTTAGGCAGTCGCGCAAAACCTGACCTACGACAGAAGCGGGATGGTGTATCGAATGGTCGGGACGGGGAGGGGAGGGCAGCCGAGAAGTACGAGGAGAAAGAGAAAGATGAGGAGAATGAGGATAAGATGGCGGTGGTGGACGACAAGGTGTGGAGAGAAGGGGGGGGGTGTACAGAGGTGGAGGATGAAGATATGGCGGAGGAGGGGTTGCCGGCGAGAGGTCGTCGCGGTGATTGGGGGGGGGGGGCTCGAAGGAGAGGCAAGCGGGCGCAGCCTCGAGCTTCGGATTCAGCGAGAGGCAATTCTGGATGGACAACGCAATAGACTTATCCGCCTTCCTTTGTCCCTCTTTTTCCCTCCGTTGCCCCGCCGGTCGCCCCCACGCATTATTTTCCTCTCGGCCGCTGCCCCTCGTCTCGCGCCGCGACAATGCACCTGCAAGTCGAAACAGGTTCTAGCAGGTCCAGCGCAGGTCCGCCGCTGACGCTCTCCTTTCTCATCCCATTATCTTCCGTTCTCTCTTTCTTCTCGCCTCGGCTCGATTCCCACCCTCCCCCGCCACGAAGCTCGCGCCACAATACCCATTCGCTCGCAACGACTTTCCCGAAATCTCATGGAAAGTGGGCCCTCCCCCACTTGGGTCGGGGAAGCGTCGCTCTGTGACGTCGCGGGCTCCGAGCCCTTCTTCGTTGTTGGCGCGGGCCCAAGAGATGATTTGGGTCCGGTACGGAAACCGAGCGCGAGTATTACACGTGCAGCTGTTTTCTTCGATGCACCCGACCAATGCGAAAAGTAAAAGAGAGTGGCTCTGCTACGCGTAGGGGAGAGAGACGAGTTTCCATGGGAAGGCCCAGGGATGCGATTTTTCACCACCACCTTCACCCCCGCACCGCGATCACTCACTCGCTCTCTCGCTCTCACACACCCTCTCTCTCTCTCTCTCTCTCTCTCTCTCTCTCTCTCTCTCACTCTCTCTCTATTTCTCTGCTAATCCATACCTACGTACCTTCTTGTCAAAGACTACTCTGGGTGAAGAGACTACTACGGTAGCTCCCTCCTTTCATGCGATATTCTGTTCACTCGTTCCGAGCTGCCTTAGAAAAAATCAACTCCACTGTGAAAATGGTAATATTTATATAAATTGCGGAGTGGTCGAGCGTCTTTCAACATAATACGTGCAACGGACTTTTGTCGCTAAAGGAAAACGTCTTATGTCAATCAGCGCACCATTACAAAATCGCATGAATGAAAGAGCATTTTTCTTAAAAAT
>NW_011948422.1:7661679-7664299 GCF_000503995.2 Ceratosolen solmsi marchali
CCGCTCTTGACCTTGAGTTCCCGTGCAAATAGGCCTTCCCTGCTCTTGTTTGAAAAGTCAGGTGTCGTTATTTTGGTCCACTCGCTCTTAATAGGAGAAATCAGTCGTATCCTTAACATTACGTAATATCGCTAATATCGCTAATATCGCTAATATCGCTAATATCGCTAATATCGCAGATAACGTAAATCCACATGAAGAACGCGGGAAAGAAAGTATAACCAAGTGAGCATTAATAGTATACCGGAGAATCGAGCGTACACGCTGGATTATCAAGCACAGACGGATCTTATCGAATCCTTCAAGGAGCCAAGGTGGCAACGATTGACGTCCCGGCACAAGACGCCAAATTACATAAGGAGCCGAGAGTAAAATGCCCGCTTAAATCGAATGTATCGAGAGGACGATCGTAATATGCAAATACGAGGTGGTAAAGGCGATGGTCGCGCGAAAAGGTCCGTGCCTACGTGGAATCAATAATATTTTGAGTTATTCCGGGGTGGAGAAAAACCGGTGCCTGCAGGCATTACGAAATCGGGTCTCGAATACACCGATGAAAAGGGCCCGCGGTACAAGGGTGATGCGCCGGGCCCCAAGGAGGAATTGAAAAAGAAAAAAAGAACGCCTCTCCCACCCCGGAGTCGACTCTCAACGGTCGGACTGGCGACGGCTTGTCTGGCGACTGTCTGTCCGCCGATTCTCCGGCGCTCCTTCGCCGGCCCTGAGCCCCGGCCCGATCGTAATTAACAGCCTCTGCACGACCGAGAATAATCGATGCACTCGCGATTAGGGCGCAGGGGGGGGGGGATAATAGCGTGGAAGAGACGATAAAGACGAAACGAGGACTTTTTCTTGTTAATTATATTACAGGGGCTCGACCCTTTTTCTGCTCCTGCTCCTGCTCTTGCTCCTGCGCCTGCTCCTGCTCCTGCTCCTCTCCTCTCCACTCCTATCGCTCCCACGCACCTCGCTCTCTGACACCACCACCCCCTCCACATCGTCCCGACTACAGACCGCGTGACAGCCCCAACTCTCCCTCTACTACATAAGTTTTATTTAAAAACGAGCAACAGTTTTCTAGTGTGCCCTGCATGATAATAATATGTAATTAGGGAATCGTTAGCGTTTGCGTTGCTTTACTTTTCCCTTTGCCTTGAATTTCATTGCACTTATTTCGGCCGCGTTGTGGATTATCTCGGACCAGAGCACACATTTCTTTCGACTCTCTAATCTATCGAGGCTAAGCTCGGCTACGCACGCTCGTATGATTCGTAAAACTCGGTTATTTTTAATATTTGGTCGCTTCGTTGCCACGGCAGACATCCAATTATCTTGAACTTTTATCTAATTTACTGACAGAGTTGGACATCAAACCATTCACCTTATCAGATGAATGCATGCTTAGCTATTATTTGTCAAAATAATTATAAAAAGCCGAATGCAAGATACTATTATTAATTCATTGGCGTGACGAATTGACTTTTCCTCGCAATAGTCGCAATTACCATGCAATATTTATTAATACGATTAATAACTATTTAATAGCAAGGCTTTTGCAAATAAGAAAATTTATCAAACGTAATATCGCAAGCGATAATTAGCGATAATTAACTCCGACAAATACTTGTATATGCATTTTGCTTATAATAAGATCGTATATCTGGTCAAAAAATTTTGCCCTTAACTATTTATTTATTGAATGCTGGTCACGAGATTTTGGCAAACATAAACTTCTTACAATTAGCATGTAAGTGATCGAAACATAAGTAAACAAACAAACAAAAAAATTAAACAAATAAGTTAATTAAAAATTAATTAGGTAGGTAAATTGAAAGAATTATGAAGAATTATGAAAAGAAAAATAATAATAATTATTTGAAATAATGTTTTTGTTTTTAGATGTCAAACGTAATCGACTGAATTTTAAATCTTCCATAATCGTGCTCGTAAGGCCGCAAATTTTTATAGAATCGTGCGTAATGCAACCGGTCCGCGAATAATCTTTATCTTATAAATAATGTAGGGTAAAAGCTACACGAGGTACGAGCAATTTATGAATGTTAGGCTCGTCGGTTGTATTTCTCAGGCGACTCTCAAAAACATTGGTCGTTACACAGCAAAATATAGAAAATCTCCCCTCGGCCGTGCGTTATTTTTCGCTGGTAGTGTAAAATGTGCGTGCAGCCGCGATTAAAAAACGAAGAAGAAAGGAAAGGGAGGAGGAAAATAAAAGAGGAAGAAAAAAAGAAGAAGAAGAAGAAGAAGAAGAAAAAAGATATGTAACGAGGATGAAAAGAAGAGAGAAAGAAAAGAGACTCCAGCAAACGATTGGACACGCAGAACAGTAAAATAAAAGGTCGGAAACAAAAGCGGGCGCTGGTAACCTCTACTTAGCTATCAATAAAAATCACGAGCCAAATTCGATACGTTTATCGGGCAAAAAGGAGAGGAGAGAACTGGCGCATGAGAATGAAGGCGCGCTGCCGCGTAGGTAAAAAGTGGGAGGGGGAGTGGGATGAGGCGAAAATGGGAGACTCGGACGCGGGTCGGGAGACGCGCGCCATCCACCTTGACCTTTCTCCCACCGCCCGTTGTACTCGTTACAACGGCGGGGTTGGCG
>NW_011948422.1:7664406-7688873 GCF_000503995.2 Ceratosolen solmsi marchali
GCGGCGTGGGGGAGCACGGAAGGCACGGAAGGCACGGAAGGCACGGAAGGGCAACTTGTTGAGCTCGGAAAATCCCGATGCTTTATAGCGGCGGACCACGAGGGCTCGTAAGCTCGTCGCCCTGTAATGCTCGTAATGAATCTCCCGCCGCTTTCCTTTTTCCAAGTGACCCACACCACTGCCCCACTAATTTAACGCTTTTCACGAGAGCGGCCCTCGTTATCGGCGATATCGCGATTAGCTCATCGCCCCTTTGCTCCATTCGGCTTTTAGCGTACGATTTTCCTATTGCGCGCAAATCGATTAGCAGATTATAGTTTACGTGCTCTGTCTGATTTGCTAGGATATGCAATTACTTTTTATGCTCTGTTTATTTGTACTTTGCTCGCTAGCGAACAATTCATTGACAATGTTTACTTAGTGAAATTGTCAAATGTTTAACAATTTGCGTTTCATGCCTTTTATTATGAGATAAATAGCACCGTCTGGTCGTGGCTAGTGGTCGCGTTTAATAATTGCAAACCACGACAAGAATTCAAATGTCAATTATTACGTAAATTAGGAAAAGGAGGAGGAGGAGGAGGAGGAGGAGGAGGAAGAAGAAGAAAATTTAAGATCTTAAATATCCTTGAATATCGTTATAAAGGGCAAAAACGATCAGGCAATGTATTTCTCTGATTTTACACAAAAATACATGCGATCGAGTCAAAACATTGATTGTCGTCTTAAGAAACTAAAATTACAGCGTAATTTTTCAGTTCTACGGAATCTTATTCATAGCACTCCATTATCAGATAAAATGCAGACAAAAGGCAGTATTTTCTCGTATTTGCTGTAGCAAAACAAAACAAAACAAAACAAAAAAAAAAAAAAAAAAAAAAAAGTATCGTTATTAACAAACACCTGTGATTTCGAGCGTAATAGCACTAGAATAAAATTATTCTAATCAATGATGATTATCATAAAGAGGTGAACCAACAAAGTTTATCCGACGAACGGTCATCATAAAATTGACATTTCGATCATAATCCTTAGGCGCACGTACGCATTCGGTGCGCACGCGTTACAATTTAATAAAACATTATCCAGCCTTCGCTCGCCAGTAATAATATAATAGGAAAAATTTACCATCGGCAACTGACAACAATAAAAGAAAGTCAATGCGGGACACGACGATTAAGACAAGCGTCATTATTGTCATTTGACATCGATAATTCACTTTTCACTTTTCAGCGACAGAGCTAAGAAAAGACGCGGCTCCCGGTGGCTAAGATCGCACAACAACTCTTTTTCTTCCACTAAATCATTATAGATTAGCCTACTTTTTGAACAATATCGATCGCAACAGAGCGCAACTTGTGCGATCTCGTAAAATTCAACGATCCCAAGCGATGCGTCCGTCGAAGCAAATTCATCGTGACCCACTTTCTTCTTAGGACTATTTAGAAGTTCGAGACGCGCTGCTACGGCGATCGTTTTAATTCCAGTTCTTATCGAAGGACGAGGCGTCGCTCAGCGAAGCTGGCCAATGACTTTATGATTTTTACGACGCCCGCGCGGATAAAAGAGCGGGAATGGTCCGCCGATGTGACCGTATAAACGAGTGACGCGTCGGCTAGTGCTCAGCGAGAGTGAAATAGTGTTGAGCTAGAGAGGGGTGGGAGCGACCGAAAGCGAGAGCCTGTTAAATAAATAAATAAATAAATAAATAAATAAATAAATAAATAAATAAATAAATAAATAAATATAGATAGATAGATAGATAGATAGATAGATAGATAGATGCGCCTGGCGCATTTAAAAACGTGAAATTGCTATGCGCCGTTTAATTGGCGATGGCCGATAAAAGTGCGCTTTTACGTCAAGGAAAATGCATGTGTGGACGAGCACGATACGAGATTACATGCTCCGGATCTTTTCCGTTTTCCGTTACTTGCATTTTTACCCTCGGCGTGGGTGATACTGATATAATGCGCGCGTCGAACGTTGAATATATTAATAATATCTTTATTAAGTCAATAATCTTTTTCATGAGAAATTCATTACGCTTTTCTATTTGCATGCTGATCGGATGCGATGTTTGTTGAAATAATATTTCTGTAACGATAACCTTATCTTAATATAAATATCAGAGAAGTGTATTACAAATTGCATTCTATAAAACTACGTATTATCGTCTTAATGTTACGTTTAATCTTTCCTGAATTCTTACTGAGAATCGAGTTTAGCAGTAATTTTGAATTATCAAGTGGCTCAAATTATCGGCGATTTTGTTGTCGGTAAGTATCAACAAATATACTTAACCAAACGTACTTTCAGTCATTGGCAATAATTATACGAATTATTTAGATTTTTAACTTTAATGAATGCACGAAGTTTAATTTTAACTTCATTTCTTTATTCTTATAATGTTGAAATACACCGTAATAAGAATTGGCTGAAAATTTTGAATTCTTATAATATATGATAATTGAATGTTAAATATATCATGAAAATTGACAATGGATGTGTTTTATGAAAACTTTATTTATATTAATGCAAATTGCGATATTCCAATGAGCGCGGACATCTGACTTTGAAAACATCTTTACATCGACATAGAAATAACGTTGATTCGACATTTTAGCAGATAATAATATTAACAACAACAACAACAACAACAACAGATTAAATAATTTTATATATACAAAATTGTATATTTGATATAATTAAAACATTTCACAATCATGCGAAATCATATTTGAGTCTTTTTTTTCTTTTCTTTTTTTTATCCGATTCGCCAAATGTATAAAACGCGTTTGCTTTATAATAGGCATTTACGTTATTACGGCAAGTATTAGTGAAACGTTCGACAATATTGAAACCATCACAATTTAACTTTGTATATATTTATTGGGAAATACACCATCATAGTTGTACTTGATGGTTTTAGGTTTATTTAATCTCTCTTGATTTAATCAATTGTTAACTTTTTTGATAAATTATATTTTTTTTGCGATTTATGCTCTATTTGAATTCAGTAAATCAGTTAATGAACTTTTATACTAAAAGTAGCATGCTAACCTTAACTTATCGTGAAGATTAATAAGCAAATTTATTCGTAGCTCGATGACGAGAATCGCGTTGCATATACTTGTAATTGGAAACCATAAATGATTACGCTTGCCACCTAATCATCTCAAATTCATATTCGTATGCTACTGGGTTGGCGACTCTATTCTCTCTAACATTTTTTTTACGATTATCAATTAATATTTATGTACGTCATTTTGCAGTTCACGCGTTCGCGTGCTTCAAGTATTCATTTGTTCCTACGAATACATTAAAGTCTCGAGTGCATCAAATCATCTCCACTCTCTCATTCTTATCTAACAAAATGTAAATAAAATTAAATAAAGGTGCACAGATGCGAGCACACTCACACGCACGTGACCATCGTTTACGTTAAAGAATCATCTTTAAACAATATGCGGCACATTCGAAATGTTTATTACTGTCGTCGATACTTTTAGTCATACGCGCGCTCGCCCATTTCAAAGAAAATATTAATAATCACGGAAGGTTTACGAAATATTTTTCTTTTATCCACCATACATATTCCCATTGTCTTTGATTTTTTTTTCCCTTTTTTTTCTTTTTGTTTTTGTACATTAATATTCAGTCTATGTTTAGCTGAATTGATGCATAATGTGCTTTGAAAAGAAATAATAATCAACAAATGATAATCGCGAAGTATATGAGAATTTCAAAATATTAATTAAATATTTGAAAACTCGAAACGATTATCAAATGGCTGTTGATAAATCAATTTTTCATCCGAGGCTTTCTTATAATTATGAAAGATATTCATTCTTTATTCTCATTCCTTTATATAAAAATAAATTAATTTCTCGTTCTTGCATAAGCAAATAGTCAATTTGTACAGATATACTACTGAGAATAATGAACTTGAGAATAAAAAAGATTCTAACGACCATACGTACGTTTATGTTATTCACCGCGCAAATCCTATTCGCCTCATTACTATTATTATAAAATGACGATAGCCTGGATAAGGCAATTTTTATATTAATAATCCCAATGGCCGTTCTTGTATTCATTTTTAACGTGTGTAAGCGCCAAAATAAGCACAAAGCTACAGTGGCTATCAATTATTCAACATTAGAGCAAGACTAATCTCACTCATGTCCTTCGGTAAGTCAGTCAGTCCCTTATTAGAAGGAATTAGAAGGAATTAGAAGGAAGCCTAGAAGGCAGAAATAGCGTAGTCGAGGGCACGACTTGGCTTTATGTTTTTCAACGAATTTCTTCGTTCGATTCTAACTGCACCGAATAAACGATTCCGCAGGCATCCATAGGGGTTAAGATATGCGAGGAAAGCAGTGTGTGCTGGGATAGAGGAGCGGAAATACGTTGCGTGTACGGATGCTAACGCGAAACAAGCGTTTAACGAGGTTATGCGATATGCGGTAAGACCGAGTGGCGGCGGCGGCGGCGGCGGTGGCGGTGGTGGCGGCGGGGAAGGAGAGCAGCAGTGGCAGCGCGACGACGTCTTCTCGGTTAATTCGTTTCTTTCCCCCGGCCGGTGAGTCATCGGAGCTTCGCTTCCAACGGACTTCCACCGTGTTTATGCGCAATACACATGGCCGACGTACGCACATATCTATGCGCGGGCTATCCTCCCTCTTCCCCTCCTCCGCCACCTCCGCCACCTCCTCCTCCTCCTCCTCCTCCCCCGCCACCCGTCCCACAATACTACACGCGTTCGCTCGCTCGCTAACTCTCTCTCTCTCTCTCTCTCTCTCTCTCTCACTCTTTCTCTCGTTTTTTCTTCATGGCTTCCTTCTCGTGCCTTCGCGAGCAGTATTATCGGGTATTATCCCGGAGCTATAAACACTGGCGGCGGGCTACGGTCGTCCGGTGCGGCCGATGTAACCTGTTCTTGCTTTCTAGCTAACGAAAAATCGCATGATTCACCTTCTTTCTGTCCGACATCTGCCCTTCCCTTCTTCCTGCTCTTTGCTCTTTTCCTTTTGCTTTTTAATTGAGACGACGCTCACTCTTTCTCTCTCTCTCTCTCTCTCTCTCTATCTCTCTCTATCTCTATCTATCTATCTATCTATCTATCTATCTATCTATCTATCTAACTCCAGATATTCTCGTGTGGCTCTTGAAGGAGCAAAAGTATCGAATTATTGACAAATCATTGTCCAACTTTATTAGCGATATTCGGTGCTTATCGCCCTTCTGTGACGTGCTCCAAATACCTTAGCAATTGCGAAGGATTGCGGTTTTGTAAAGACTGCGCGTTCGCAAGTAAGAAAAATAAATATCTTAGTCATCGTCGGTTGGTCGAGAATCGGGAGGAAATTACCATGATATTAAACATATTTCAACATGCGACATTGTCTCGATTGGAGGTATGTTTGGAATAATAGCGATTCTTGGTCGAACCGAGCGAATTGACGGCGATTAGTGAAAACGTACGACTCTGTCGATGATTCACTTGAGCTTCAGCCAAATCAGTATTCGGTGGAATAATAATCTGCTGCAATATCTCACGTATAGGCAATTAAAAACTGAGTTTCTCCTAGGCCAATATCATTTTAATGCTGACGTTTATTTTAATGCTCTCTCTTCTTATACTTTCGTGAACATTCGAAGAGTAAAATTTAGATAAAATTAAACATGCCCGCATATTTAATGCCTCTAAAATTAATGTTATCAGATTACAAAAAATCCAGATATAAAAAAAAAAAAAAAAAAAAAAATGTGAATTGCAAATGGCAACGCGAGTATTTTGAATGTAATTAATACCCGCTAGGCAAGTGATTAACGTGTATTATCTCAAATTTATAGAATACTCGACAATATTCAATACAATTTTTTGCGTTTAAACTTTCTTCGCGATTATTTATAATAAAAAGAAACAAACAAAAACAAACAAAAACAAACAAAAACAAACAAAAACCAACAACAACAACAACAATAACAACAACACCAACAACAACAACAACTACTACTACTACTACTACTACTACTACTACTACTACTACTATTACTACTGCTACTACTACTACTACAGACAAATAAATAAAGAAAACAAACAAAATGATTTCTCATAAATCTAACGAATGTTATTATGTGAATTATGAATTCCTTGTTGCGATAACTTGACAGTTGGCATGTGTACCTAAGGTACACATTGTCAATTTATATTACTATCCATTGTGGAGGTGAAGCTAAGATTGGCTATTTTCTTTCTTTTTTTTTTTTATTTGTGTTAAACGCTCCAACTTCTTTTAAGGATTCATCAGCAGAGATGGCCCTTAAATACAATCGACAAAGTTCCTCAAATCACATAATGTGACGTTACATCTTTAAGACCCACCCAAAGTATTCAGCCCACGATACCTATCGCATCCTCTCTTTATCGACATTTGAGGTTTATGGTTACTCAGGCCTGCCGAGCAACGCCCGTCAACCTCCTCGCTTCTTCCATCTTGCCGCTTTTCATCCCGGCTTTACACCGAGGCCCGATAAGAAGAATTTCCATCCATTAGCATTGGCTTTATCGTTCGTTAGACACGTTGACGAATGCATCGGGGAGCGTCGACCCGCTGATACCTCGCGATTCCGCGATCACGACTCACCGACGACAACCAACGAACAGCCCTAATAATTACAATAGTGCACGTCTAACGAGAAGTAGGAGGAGGAGGAGGAGGAGGAGAAGGAAAAAAAAATTACATATCGAACAAACATACGCGGAGCGCCGGAGCCGTTATCTCCGAGGTGCCCGGGGTTCGCGTGACTCAGCGTCGCGGTATGGACCAATGGGAGCCGAAGGGAGCGAGGCCGAGACCGGGCCCCGATTGGCGGCGCTTGGTATCGCGGGCCCGCGTGATCGGCGTCCCATTGGCCGGCGGGGTTTCACCTTTTTCTTGCTCTTTTCGCCGCGAGGAATTATTGTGAGAGAGTTGCGTACCTACGTGCGCGCTCCGTCTGTCTCATGAAGGTAGGATTTCACAACGAGGGGAGATCCGAGCGAATGATTCATCGTCGGAATTGCTATTGTCGCCGGTGCCTTTTTATGGTTTTGTCGGAAAAAATTGGGATGCCTTTTTATACCTGACGCTGATTTAATGAAGTCGGGAACCAGTTGATGCTCGCAAGGTTTGGGCATTATTGCAATCGTTTTTCGAAAATTAGCGGGTCCACGGCCTTGTCTTTTCCGTCCTTTCACTTGGTTTCACTTACTTTCGGTCAAATAAGCCATTTACCACTGGATTGGTGCTCCTCGTCGCATTCTACGCTCAATAATATTGATTAGTCGACGTTACTTTTGTTTTAACGCCAACCGAATCCCACTCGCCCCACTGCAAACACGTGCAATAATCCAACATCCCCTCCTCCCGCTTCACCATTGTTTTAACGGAAATTTCACTTCCTCATCAATTCGGCGGGAAAATTAATTATCCAACTTCGTAATACATAAGCTCCTCTCGCGACTTTATCCCACAATTTATAGAAAATGTGATTGCGGATAATGAGATAATGAGAAAACGCTCGTCACGCTATGGTCCACGAAAATTTGCTGCCTCCTCATTACCATTGCACTTACACAATACAGCTTCATCACGCCTGCACTCTCAAGTTCTAATTTGCTGCAAACCGACAATATTGACAATATATTGGTTTTTTCTCCTACAACATTATTCGTATAATGGAATAGGCAGCGATCTGCCAGGGATGCTCAACCATCTACGGCCATTGACGGGCTTATTATTATTTTGTAAGGTCATACGACGAGGGAGTCGATGACGAAAAAGACCGCTGTCACCCGGATTCCCCGGTGTTAATTACCATTCAGGGCCCTCGATCATCAGCCAATTACGATCGTTACGATATCTCCATGATCGCACGGACTCGTCCGCGACAGGTCACTTATCCCGCGGACTCTCCAGCTCACAGCCTACCGAAGAATCTTCCCACCTTGCGTCGCCACTCTATTAACGTCCTCTCACACCAAACGTAGATGCTGAATTGCCGCCACCGGGGCCATCCGCCGTGTAGGTATTTCCTCTAACGAAGAGCGCACGCGACGCATAATCCAGCATCCGCGTGTCGTTGCACCTGTGGCCGCGCTCCCACTCTACGCTCACACTCTCGTTCCTTTAGGTCGCGCAGCTTTGCTCCACACTGGTCCTCCGCCCCTCCTACTTGTATTCCCCCGTACGTGTCCGTCGGCTTCTCTTCAAAGCGGTCGATGTGACCACATGCCGAGCTCGCGGTGTGGCGCCCTTCCGCGAAAAACTAGACCGCTGTGTCACTCGCTTGGGCAATCGGCCTTATCATCGGCGAGCTCGCGGCTCCAGAACACATTACGCCCATTTAGCGCAAGTGAAATATTCCGCGGCACTTGCATCTTCCTCGTAATGGCCCTTCACCCCTTTTTCTAGGGGTTATTAATATACTCCAGGACGCTGCCGAAGCATCTCCGTGGCGGGACGATGAATATGCAATTTATTGTACATTAGATGTGTGTCAACCTTAAGGGAGTCATTGCTGCCTAAACTCCGAGACATCGGGGTGATTTTTTTTTTTTTTTTTTTTTTTTTTTTTTTTAGATAATTGCTATTGGGCGCATTACCGTTATTACAATTAGTGGTGGGTAAGATGCGTTAATTGTGAATAACAGTAGGGTGAAAGTTTATTTAACTCGAAGACAAATTATTACGCGATGGCTTAATATCAATTTTGATGGGAAGGTATGAATGCCTAATATAGGCACTCTTTAACCGATAATAGGACGATTCAACTCGAATAAAGGGAAAGTACAGTAGTAATAAAGAATAATAGTAATCAAACGATAATTCTAGAGCTACATTGTTTTGTCAAATGAAAGCTTTCTTTGGAAAAAGTGTGATTATCGTCTGGAACCATAATTAAAGTACTAAATGAAATCGGCAGCGTTCGAGTTTCCATTGTAATTACATAATATTAATAACTGACTACAAATGACGACTAAATCTAAGATAAACAATATTTTTATATAATAGCTTAATATGAATTTAATACGATTAATTGTTTTACAGTACAACGATTGAAATAACAATGTCGTACGAACCGATCCCATGAATTCCTATGAAATACGTTGAGTTTTTACTGAACTCTAACGAGTATTACGTTGACATTGTAATCCCCAAAGACGATATTATTAAAAACTTAATTAGAAAAGCGGCTATTAAACGCCGCTGGCCGACTGTGATCATTTCACGTGCAAATCGACATCCAAGAAAGAAGTACGACGAAATGGATTCTGCATTTACAATTGATGAATTTAGCCTCCGATAGGCTGGCTATAATATACTCTTTACGCTGGCATTCAACAAGAAACTGAAAATGCGTAGCAATTTATGTCCTTATTTTCCGATAGCTGGTATCGAACTGTCATACGAGCAAAAAAAATTTTAATAAGCTCCAGCCGACGTAAAGTAGCGCGTCGTAGTCGTGTATTAAGTAAAGTAGATGTAACTGAACGCTGACATCCGCTGCAAATCTCGTGCATTAAAGTACCATCGGTAATTACGCAGAAGTTATTGCGTCAATCCTCCTCGGGGGCTATATTTGTCGCGCTTATGTATACTATGAATTTTTAGTGGAATCGTGGCCTCACGCGACGTTACCATGAATTTCTTCATGATTTTAAGTGAAATTTTTCTATTAACCTTCGTACAATGTTTCACACCGCGCATACTCAACATATCACCAAGTTACACTTAGCCATTGTTATGCAGTGGCGGGAGTAATTTTGATTTCTAATTATATTCCCAACTCGTTTAAAATAGAATCGAACCACTTGGCTTTGATAGTCTCTTTTAGCTCAAACTAAATTTCTACGCAATTTAAATCCATTTAACACTACTTATATGGAGACCATAATAGAGATCAATTCTGGCTTTGAAGAGAAAATTTACCTCGAGAGTAACTGGAAATTAATAACCATTTGAATTGCTAATTTTTCACAAGTAAAAAGTCAATTTCAAACTTGGATCGGCGATAAGGAAAATAAATAAAATGAAATAATCAACGACGGATATCAAACCACAACTAGTCGCGATGAGCGACCATCGAGTTAGACTATCCATGTGTATTGTATTTATACGCACGCGCCACAACGACCGCAGGCATTAGCTTTCCGTGATAAATTTTGTTTTTTGTCATTGGCTTCGCTAAAAATAAATTACCTTAAAATAACCACCTCTTACTCATAGGGAAATACGTTTATGATTGTAGTAACATTTATTTTACTCTGTACTGTTGCATAAAATGTAATTTAATTCCCATTGAAGGGATAGTATTCTTTTATTACCACACACACACACACACACACACACACACACACAAACACATATATATATATATATATATATATGTATTAGATTAGATTATTTCGATAAACAATAATAAAAATACAATAATCGTCAAATTAATATATATATATATATATATATATATATATATATATATATGCGTATATATATGTATATATCTAATTGATCTATATGGGTGATCAATATTTTACTCAAACTTCAATTTTTTATCAATCTTCGTTTATTTCAAAGTCTTTATCTAAAATTACAGTCTTCCCCAAACGGCTTTAATAATGAAAAATCTATTTTAGTTCTCTTAGTTAGTTCTTTGTCATCACCTCGCGTAATATATAACTATTTGTAATCAATAGCTATATAACTGAGCGTTTAAATAAATTATGAATAAAAATACGTTTTACACGTAGAAGGATTGTTATTCAGATTTCCATTAGACGCGTGGACGAGCGACAAACATGTTTTTATCAGGCACGATAAAAGCATCCACAAATATTCGAACCGCAGAAGGCCTTCTAAGGTCAAAGGACTTATCAGCGATCTGTGTTTTTTTGTTTGTTTGTTTGTTTGTTTTTTTTTTTAAGCGACGACGACCGCGAGGAACCGTGGCGGACACGTAAGACGAAACGAGAGCAGAACGGTGACGCATACCAAGGCCGAGATAGCGAAAGTGTTTTCATCAAGGGACCCATTTACCCACAAAAATAATTGCGGGGCCTTCGTGACCGAGGCTTCGAGTTTCTCGGAAGTCGCGCCTTTCACGTGCTTCGGGCGAACGACCAGATAACTTGCGGATCTCTGCCAATGGACG
The DNA here is from genome assembly GCF_000503995.2 of Ceratosolen solmsi marchali. NCBI lineage: Eukaryota > Metazoa > Arthropoda > Insecta > Hymenoptera > Agaonidae > Ceratosolen > Ceratosolen solmsi. The sequence goes on from NW_011948422.1 coordinate 7,675,609, forward strand.
AAAATCGTTAGTTGCCGCGCCAGTGCTTATCGTTTGTCTGATACATTTTCATTCACAATGGATCTGGCACCAGCAGTGACTTTCCCCTTCTCTTTTATTCGTAAACTTGAGCTTTTCTATAAGCGAGATTGAAGCTTGGAAAAGTGCCTTAATACCCAACTTTCCTCACGTTATACTATTATGCAGCTTTAATGTCGTGCGATAATGGATACGATATTATCATCATTATTATTGTGCACAAAACTTATTCGACAGTTATGTCACTGGATTAATAAGTCAACATGTACAAAGTGCATTATTTGTTTAATTTTGCGCCATTGTGTTTCAATAAGTAATATTTCATGGGCCGAATGAATTTCATTCCTCCTATTTACTTTGCAAATGAAATTTTTATCAAATTTATATGGTCCAGGTTGTACAATTTGTTGTAGATTACGAGATGGGCGGGGAGGGGGGAGGGTGAGAAGGAGGAGAAAGAGAGAAGCGATAGAACAATGTGACTGATAAAGTAGTTGTACGACCGCGTTTGAAGTATGTGTCTATTTTTTTTTTTTTTGTATATTGGATGGCAGTATTGAAATACCGTTAGTATGGTATTTTATGATTCTATAGTTCATATATTGCTCGCACATCGTATGTTCAAAGTACTTTCGACAAAATCATTATTTCTGATCCTTTATTATTTTCCCTTGAATCGATATCCATACGTTATCAAGTTATATCTTTAATCAAATAATTTTTTCGTTATATTTAATTTTGATAAATGCACACGCACACGCACGCACATATGTACGTATATTAAGTGCAGTACTGACAAATTATATTACTAAAATACCGTGTTATTAAAAATCCTTTGTTCGTATTGATGTTAATTTCTGTAAAAATAATAATATTTCGTCAGGTTGTATTATGAGAAGAGTGTGTCTAAAGGTAAATTTGAATTTTAATTTCATTTTGTGCAACATATCGTCGCTATTAACTCAATAAGCATCTCTTAATATCAGTAGTACTTTCTATTTTATATTTTATATTTCCTTATAAATCCAGGCAGCGCCAACACACGACCTTTGCAAACTTTTCTATCGCACTGAAATAGTCCGGCCATACCGTTGCTGCATCTTGCAATTCCAAATGCCCGACATTCAGAACTCAGTTAACGCTTAACCACATCACCTGTAATTATACATGACGATATACATCGCTTTATGTGCTTCTTGTATATCATTGTATGCAGTGTGAATGAGCACGAGGAAATGAGGAAACGCGTGGCAAGTACCGGCATGATAAGAGCCGATAATGCTCCACCCGCCCGATACTCGCCAAACCGCAGACATCGGTCCCGCTGACAAAAATAGAAGCCTCACGCCGCTGTGCCATCTCACTCGATCGCGACTTTTCATTTAATTGTTGATTGCATTACGAATTAAAGTATGTTGGGATAAGACGCGAGAGATAAAAAAGCAAAGAAGTCGCGGAGTGGTGCTGGTATAGGAGAAGTAGAGCGAGAGGGAGAAAGGGGCGCGTAAACAGTAACAAAAAAGTAGGAAGAAAATAAGAGACAAAAAACGCATCGCGAAATAAAACGGAACGGGAGAGCCAGTTTTCATTTAGCCTAGCCATGGATTGTGTGTGTGTGTGTGTGAGAGAGAGAGAGAGAGAGAGAGAGAGAGAGAGAGAGAGAGAGAGAGAGAAAAGAGGGAGAATGGGAGAAGGTAGGCTTTCATCATTGCACTTGGCCTGAAAGCGAACTCGAAGAGAGTGTGCACAATTGTTTCAACTACCGCGGTCGACCAGCTCGAGCTACGGACGCATGCGTATTTGTTTGTGCGCTCGCGGTAGCTCCTGTCGTTAACCTCATTACTACGAGCGTATACGCGCGGCCCCTCCCCACCCCCCTCAGCCGCCCTCACTCGCACGCTGACTCGCGCTCTCTCTCTCTCTCTCTCTCTCTCTCTCTCTCAGTATGGCGGTTTTAAGCGGTAGCGAAGGAGGAGAAAGGGCTCACGAGTGCATCCGAGGAACTCGTTCAAACTCGTTTTCGCGTGCGCCTGACGTCAGCTTTAGGGAGGTCCGATTAAGCGCGCCAACCTGCGCATATGCAGTTACGCTGATTAGACGAAAGGTGCACGTCTCTCTCTCTCTCTCTCTCTCTCTCTCTCTCTCTAGCTGTTTTCTGGGGATTGATCGCATCCTGTGGGTAACTCGCTCAGCCGCTCACAATGCTCGACTTTTCGCATGAACGTCCAGATAAAGAAGATTATTCCGAGTGCGCGGTTAGGCCATTAAAATAGGGCCGCAGCCGCTGGGCGACGTATCAACAAACGCTCGTGGAACGCCCGTCTAACTTATATGGATACTCATGGGACTATGATCGCCCGTAACTCATTACCACGTGGTAATTATGTAGAATATTTGTTTTAAAAATGTCACGGGACCGGCTTTTGCCACTATTCGGCGAAGTGCTAATTAAGGCGCATTAGCGATTAGCAGTGACTATTTCATCAGCAAAGATGATTTGTTATTGGCGTTTAGTATATCTCAAGGACCAAACATTTTAGAATTTAATTTCAAAGTCCGCAGTAGAGTTCGTTTCAATTACAGTCGATTTTCCGTTCCTCAAACTTTTTTCACTTCCAATTAGGGTAGAATTGCAAGGCACTCTGAAAAAATGGTCGAGCCTGGGTTACTCATCCAATTTGGTGATCGTTAGTAAGCTTTTTCCTCTGCGCTTATTTCATAAATCTACTCTATATATTTGCATCATCCTTGGAGTTGAGCTCACGTTCGAAAATATTCAATCGCCTATCTATAAAATACAGCTGTATAGCATCGTTATGCACATGCGCAAAAATAGAGACATTATGGATGAAAACAAAATAGGGAGTAACAAAATGTAGCAAACTTGAACTGGAGTAACTTGAATCGAAGTATACATTTCATCTCGGAGTGTAATATCAATATTTTACTACTATAGTATTATTATCAGAAAGCTAATTCTATGGCTATTAAATTAATCAATTGAAGAACGGTCAAACAATAATTATTAGCCAAAATTAAAAAGTAATTGTGAAATAACCATTCAACTGTAATGATAAAATTTTTGTTACTATAATTTGATGTCTCTCTGTGCGTGCGTGCGCGCGTGTGATGCAATTCTAAATACTCGTGCGATTTATGACAAATGCCATTGTTTGAGCTTTGTCGTTGAGAGCTTGAAAAATTAAAAAATACATATTTTGAAATAACAGCTCGAAAGACTTTGTTAAAATTTTCCATAATTTATACGTTAGAAATATGTATTTGTTTAAAGCAATGTTGTTAATTTGATTGTTAATTTGTCTTTTAAACGCTCTTCTTATTATGACGACTAACCCTGGCACTCAATACTAATTTTATTATAAAATCATATTATTACGCCACAGTTATTTCCCTTAATAATCGATAATATCAATATTCTCATCAATTTCTTAAGTATTTGCATCTTTATCGGTACTTTTATGGCCTTATTGGCTAGAAAAAGCTCGTTAATTAAGCTTTTTTCACAAAATCATAAAAATGCATTATTACTTCCACTTGAAGTAACAGACAAAAAACAGGAATAGTAAAAGCATGTTAGAAGAAAATTAATATATTGATAGAAAATTGCCGTTACGTAACTGTGTAGTGAGAAAATTCGTAACGATGAGCATTGGAAGGGAAGTTATAAGTTTCCGAGGAAAATTAGTTTGGTCAAAAGCCACAAAGGCCTTACGTTGACATTACTTTGCTATTATTCATGACCAAACATACAAATCTAAAGCCAATGGTGAACATGTGAAAGTACAATTTTTCGTTCAATCGAATGGCATTGTTCGCGTTGTCAATGTTATTAATTCAAATTTTAAAATGTCGAAAAGATGCGAATAAAATAAGAGTTGAATAGCCGAGGCCCTAGCCTAGAAAACCTCTAATATACATCGACTCGTAATCTTATATCCATTTATTTTTCTTCTTTTCATCCTTTATCGATAAAAAGCTAAAAAGTTAGCGGCGCCCCGTTGTTCGGCCAGAAAAGGCAGTTTCTCTGGCTACTCTCTTTCTCTCTCATCCCCTCCCCCTCCCCCCTATATATATATATATATATATATATATCCTTTTGCAAGAATAACACGAAAAAATAAAGCCCGGCATAAAGAAAGAAATGAAGAGCAGGGATGGGATGTTTATCCGGGCGTTACTCGAGAAGCAAAAGAGAGACTCGAGCCATTCGCGTAAATAGCTGCTGGCTTCTCTTTACCAAACGCCGAGGAATCTCCACCTCCACCTCCACCTCCACCTCCACCTCCACCTCCTCTTCCAACCTCCTCCTCCTCCTCCTCCTCCTCCTCCATCTCCATCTCCATCTCCTCCACCCTCTGGCTCGCTTTTTCTTCCGCTACGGCGATGCTTAGCCAGCGATAAGAGCCTCCTCTCGTACATATAGTGCATTTGGTGGCAGGGCCGTTAGACCACGCGGCCCGTTGTCCAGAGTACGCCCACGCGACCGCGGTGGCCCTCGTTTCTCTAAAAATAGAATCGCGCGCGCGAGTCCCCGCTGGATTGGGCTACCGGTTTTTAAGCCCTTCTCCCCCCCCCCCCCCCCCCCCACCCCCCCCCCCCTTAGCCTTTTTGTTTTTTTGCTGGACCGCCGTCGCTACCGCCGTCGCTACCGCCGTCGCTTTTAAGAGCGAGAGGCAGAAGGATCGCGTGGACGCGAATGGACGGAAAAATATATGTAGGGGATAAGCGAGGACCGAGAGAGTGGGATCGAGATAATTTATTCGAGCCGCGCGGGCCCCGCCGAAAAAGCTTCTGGTCTTGTGCACTGATTGTGCGAGAGAGCGGTTTTATGGGATAAATGGCCGACCCGCATCGGCCACGGCGCATTAAAATTTTATAGTTTGTTTATTTTACGATATCATTAATTCCATTTCTCTTAAACACAGCGATACCCTACGAATTTCCTTTCCGATATTATTTAATTAATAAACGAATGGGATCTCCATTTTTGCACGACTCGCCGAGACGCGTCCCCTTACCCTCCTCCCCCTTATCACTACGGCCTCTCTCGCTTCTTCGACGATTCATAATAAATACCCCTCCCCGCGAATTCCTATATCACATCCTAATGAAGTTTTTATTGGCAATCGTCGTTTTCATCGGGAGCGCTCGCCGCTCGTCAAAAGAATTAATTTGTCCACGATGTTTTCGATAGCTTATAATAAGCAAACAGCGCTCACTCGAATGCTTAATCCTACCTACCTTTATGGCCGTTTGTCCATACTTTCCTCTTTAATTTAAGTACTGATTAATTTTAATTCTACAACAATGCACCCTGCTTCGATTGAATAATTCAAAGCAGAGCGCGGAGATTAAAACACTAGCGAAAAGATATAAATGAGAGAAGGTATTGAAAAAGCATTTCCGCTTCGATAAATATATGGATCATAGGACGCTTAAGCCGTACCGGAGCTTTTTATGTAAAAATTTCGAGAACCCCAACTACACGCGCTCGCAATGGCGTCCGATAACGTGCGCTTATGTTTTTTAAACACCGCGCCCAGCCGTATTTCGTTCGTGTTTTTGTTTGTTTTATTCCTCTCGCGACATAATTGACGACGCCCCAGCCCCGTTTATTGAAAATGCCCCCGCCAACTTATCGGCCGAGCCATTGGCTTTTACGCTTTTATCGCGCGCATCCCGACGCCACGTTTCGCGCTCTCCCCGCTGATCCAGCCTTCTTCCCATTAATATACGAGAAATAAAACCGGCGACTCGTTAATTCCTGTCCAATATTATTTAACCAGCACCGACAATACACGACAGTGGCAACGCTAAAGTCACTGAAGGCGATAATGATTGACGACGACGACGACGACGACGACGACGACCACGACGACGACGATGACAACCACGACGACGACCACGACGAGGACGACAACGACGACAAAGACGACAAAGACGACAAAGACGACTCTGCTGTTGCTATTATTGCTCCTACTACTGCCGATGACCATGATGATGATTATAACAATGATTATGATGACGATATACGTACAGTCGTTAATCCAATACTTGTAACATAATTTGATCGGTATCCGTGAAATGGGCGCCATAAAAGTCCTCATTTATAATGCCTCATTCTCTTTACGCAGTTTTTAATAGAATGAGGGGCTCTTGAGTAACCACATGACTTTTCAATTCGATTTTTCAATTTGCACTGCGGCGCCGAGGATTCGCTCCTGCCTAGTCCCGATAATTGCCCTACTGTCCATATATCTTATCCGCGCCACGTCTTTTAACGACTTTTATCAATTCGCCCGGTCGTGTGGGAGGGGCGAGGGGGTGAGGGGGGAGAGTCTCTTATAAATAGCGCTTACGCTCGATGTACTTTAACGCCAATGTTGCTCATTTGTTTGGACATGCCACTCCAGCCTACAACAAGAAAATTACCCCCTGATTTAAGCCCCGACGAGAGTGCTTCGGCATGTTTCCTAATCTGCCTCACCCCTTCGATTCGCATTCTTTCCGCCTCCTCGCTGGCTAAATTCGTCTTTTTTTGTTCCAATCCTTGCACCTTCACTCGCGAAATATATACAATACCTTCCTCTACTCCCTTCCACAACAACCTCCACACAACTCCACCGCTCCACTACCTCACCACATCCCGCACCACCCTATCGTCAATTTACCTTCTCGTATAAGCGATACGCATTGCATGTAGTGGTAGTAATCATGAGCGCGGCTCGTTTCCGCGGACTATCGTGTCCCTTCTGTGCGGGCGATGATAATCTTATCCCCAAGACTAGTAGCGATGCCGAGTGGATCGCTGTCAAAGGATGGGGCTCGGTGGCGGAGACGGATGGGCTAGGTGGGTGGGGGGAAGTCGATTACAAATTCTTGTTGGACTCTTTATGCACGAGACGTACGCGTACCGTAATTTTGACAAAATAATGCTGTCGCTCAATTATGCATATTCATTGCGCGAGCGATTTAATATTTCTCCCCGCGTTGAAACAGGTCCTTTTTCACTGATTTTCCAATTTTCAATGGGAGTCGGCACATTTATATGGCGCGGCTCGTCGATAACATTGAATTTTACACACTTACCAATTAAGGCTCGAACAATAGTCGAGAAATTAGCAATAATTTCGATGCTTTGCTTTCACCCCGAAGATTATAATATTATTAAGGAATTCAAAAGCATTGTTCGCAATCGCGTACATTCAAATTGCTCTCGCACGCGTCTTCCTTTAATAGATCGAGTCAATTATTCAATACCGTAACAGTTTCTGCAAAGGCATTGCATATTATTGATATAATGCCACATTGTAGGTGCAATTACTCTGTGCAAGTAGACACGCGCGCAAAGTCTCGTGGCGAACAAACGAAAGTGCCTCTGACACTGCTCCGTATAGATCCTCAGCAATATGAAAATCGCGCGCTGAATAACAAGAACGACGATTCCCCGAGCACATTAATTACACAAATCGACGAACGTCAATATCATTGGCGCAAGTGTGTCATTAATATACAAGACGAGGCGAGGCTATCGGCTTCGTCCCATAACGGCTCGCTCGTCGAGAAAAGCTCGAGCTTACCCGGGAAAGCGTTATTACGCCCTCTATGTTCATTAACCCGCGAGCGTAGATGAACGGCGGCGGTGGCGGCTGTAGCGGCAGCAGCCGATTGGGGTGAGAGACTCGATCGTTTAATAAAAAGAGTGAGCGATGAGCCGGCACGAATGGTAACGGGACCTGACCAAAAGTACCTGAAACACGTATAGGTGCCTCTCGCTAGGCACGTCCTGTCTCATTACCAATCTCGTGGCTTCTACGGCACACGACACACGTATGTATACGTGGAAAAAAAGGTACGTGGCGTTTACGGGGCGCGTAACGTTAACATTTTCCATAAAGTTGTGTGGAGTTGTGCTTTGAACTTTTGTCGTCGTTGCGCATTAGGTACGTTGGTCGTAAATAACGAAGAGCGCGCGCATTGCTCATCTCCTCCCTCGCACGCACGGGCAGTGGAGTGCGAGATCGTCCCGATGTACTGGTACATTTTCTTTATGCAGAGCGATCATCGCTACGATAATTACTTGGCTGTTAATTTAGAAAGTGGCAGTGGTGGTGGTGGTGGTTGTGTGGGCATCGACGAGATAATTACAGCACGCGATGGCAGCTTATATCGAACGAGCATTCAAACATTACATCCTATCGGCTATAATGTCGGCCAAGCAAGAATCCTACCGATTGCTCAATAATATTTTTATAAGATTTTATAATGGTTTGGATGGAAGTGGTAGTGGTGGCTTAGTGCGAGCATCGATGGAGGGAATCCGACCGTTGGGTTTGTCCTTACATTTATGCTTGGTGTGCGCGACGTTCTGGAATTTTAATGCACGCGGTTGGTGGCTTGAAAAGGAAAACACGCGCTTATCTGCTATTTTGACAGACAGTTTGTCTATGAAATTGAGACTACATGCGGTTGTGCACACTTATATAAGAGTCGTTGACCAATTTCTCATATTTTTAACTGTGCGCATATATTTCCGTACGATGCATAACTAAGCAACGAAACATCAAGCGCGCATTGCTCGTTCGACTGTAATTACCTATGAAGTAATTTTCTTAATATTATTCGAGCGAGCATTTTTTTTTTTATACATTACGTACGCAAGCCTCAACAATATTTTGCTCGTCGGTAACTATAAAATTATAAATGCAATATTAAAAATTCACATTGTTTATACTTTATGAGCGTAAACTCTGGATGACCGCTTAAATTATCGAACAATCGCCAAAATATAATGAATTGAATAACGATATGGTAATTGTGATTTTTTTTTAAATACGTATGAGAAAACGGACCATCGCACATTGCTAATATACCGCAAGGCCGATAAATATAATCAAACTATCCAAAGGCGTATGAGTTTCAAGTACTACTTACTTATTACATTTATCGATTGTACTCCAGAAACCAGTGAAATATTGTTCGCGCAAGTATTTACTTATTCCCAGTATCGTAAATTACCTTAACATTTCGAAAATTTATTCCCCGCCGTATATCTTTAGAGCAACAATCGCCTAACAATCTTGAACACCAAATATTGACAAATTAACCGACAACTAATGGCATCATCATCGACATCGACATGGACATCGACATGGACATCGACATGGACATCGTCATGGCAGTCTAGCAATTAATAACTTATCGATATAATAACGCGCCTGGTGATTGGTTAGCTCGACGATCCGTAATTACGGCAAAATCTCATATAACAATTAATTGGACTTGTCGGTCATTAACGACCGACGAATCGTTGCGCGCAGGAGAAATCTGCGGGACGTGCGCGGCTCACTTCCCGATTCACGCATATCGACCTCTCGATAACCCTCCGCGACGCGCTTGCGCCAAATGAAAATCGCTTATCCTTTTCCTCGAGTCCGCGTATTATGCATACGCGCACGCGCCCAATCTCCTTACTTGGCTCGACCGCATAATGGACCACGGCCCAGGCGAATGCGCTCGCAGGTGCCGACGACAACGGCGCGGCGACCCACGTAAGTCGAAGCGCCGTGTATGAAATATCAATGGAATAGCGGAATAAAAGACGTCCGAGACGCGCCTTCCTCTTTTATCTTCACTGGAAAAGTTCAACGAATTGCCCCATCGACTTTTCCATTGTTGCGCCAGATACTTGTGTCGATGGATGGCTTCCAGAGCGATTGGGAGTTTTCTTCGACGCGAGTTTTTCACGTCAGCCGATGCGGCGTCTCTCGCTACTTATCCTTAACTTCGCTCTTTCTTAGTTCGATCGCTGCCCCAGTTCGGCCATTTGCCTCGGCCACGCTATCGGTCCACTATTGTTGCCTACCTAGCCCCGGCTTGGATAACGCTTATCTCAAGATGGTAAATAAGCTTCGGATGCTGCTAATCGCATGAATGATGATTGCAAATCAATTGTTACGAATTGCAGATAGAAGGATTTGATTAGCATATTTGATGCCCAAGAGGACTTTTTGCAAACATAGTTTTTAGCGATGCGAGGAGATTGAGGATTAGCTAGAGAATGTTAATTCGATGAAATGGAGAAAGATAATTACGGATGAGTTTCTTATTAATTCGGCGAGCCTGAATTTTGCCGTTTGTGTCGAGTCCTCATGCTGGAAAGCTGCCGAAAAAGCCGTCGCCCGTTTGATAAGCGCGATAATGAAAATCAATGTAAGCGTGTGTAGCGGTAAATCAATCGGGCCTCCTTAAAAATGCTTAACTTTTATTCTACAAACTGAGTCGCTGAGTCCGCAACTTCTAAACTGACCGAACAAAGCCTCGTCGAGCCAGGCATCTCTCTGATTTACGAGTGCCTTAGTAAAGGAAAGCACGCCAAGTATAAGTGTTTAACACGTGATTAAAGTTTGTTGGGCAAGTCCGATATATTCCAATAAACGGGTGGCGCATTTCATCGCTTTCCCATCATGCGGCGGCGGCCAAGTGCGCGAGCGTCGGTAGGCATCCGATGATGAAAGTCGGTGCGAGAGATAGAGAGGTGAGTCGATGGGCGCCAAGGAAAACCCGGGCCACGACGAACTTGGTCCATCCGCGGCCCCTGATGTTATAGTGCTCGGCATAACAGTAGTTCGATTGCCCCTCCCACTCACGCTCACCCAACCCTCTTCGACCGATAAAACTTATCGAACATAATCTGCTCTCTGTCGACGGGTTACGCTTTGAGGCACATATACGCGCGCGCGCCCGCGCGATTCTTCTCGCCCCTCTCCTCTCGTACACTCGCTCGCCACCGGTCGAACGCAAATGTTTCGAAGTACAAACTACGCAGTTATAATGCTCGAGAGCGTCGAGTGTCGCCGCTGGTGGACGTATTGGTAGTGGTAGTAGTAGCGGTGGTGGTGGTGGCGGAGGTAGTGGTAGTGGTAGTGGTAGTGGTAGTGGTAGTGGTAGTGGTAGTGGTAGTGTCGGTGACGGCGATGGTGGTGGCGGTGGCGATCTTGATGGTGGAGGTGGTAGTGGTGGTGACGGTGGCAGCGTCGGCGGCGGCAGCAGCGGCGGCGTCGGCGGCGGCAACAGCAACGGTGGTGGTGGTGGTGGTGATGGTGTTAGTGGTGGTGGTGCAACGCACTGACGGTAGTCGCTGCAGCCAGTGTATCGCTTTCTAGCCACCAGATGCACTGAGCGCGCGCGCGCCTGTTCTTTTTAGCAGAAGGATGAGGAGGACGATGAGGCGTCGGAGGGCCGAGGGGCAGTAGAGTAGTATTATTATTAGTAGTAGTAGTAGTAGTAGTAGTAGTAGTAGTAGTAGTAGTAGTAGTAGTAGTAGTAGTAGTAGTAGTAGTAGTAGTAGTAGTAGTAGTAGTAGTAGTAGTAGTAGTAGTAGTAGTAGTAGTAGTAGTAGTAGTAGTAGTAGTAGTAGTAGTAGTAGTAGTAGTAGTAGTAGTAGTAGTAGTAGTAGTAGTAGTAGTAGTAGTAGTAGTAGTAGTAGTAGTAGTAGTAGTAGTAGTGGTAGTAGTAGTAGTAGTAGTAACAGTAATAGTAGGATTAGTAAGCGGTAGTAGCAGTAGTAGTAGTAGTGGTAGTAGTAGTAGTAGTAGTAACAGTAATAGTAGGATTAGTAAGCGGTAGTAGCAGTAGTAGCAGTAGTAATTGTAGAAACAGCAGTTGTAGTAGTAGTAGCAGTAGCAGTGTCAGTAGTGTCGGGGAGGAGGTTGCGAAGGAGAAGGAGGAGGTGGACGTGAACCTCGGCGACGCTGAAAGTGTATTTTATTATGCATTTTCCGTCTCTTTCTACGGCGCGAGCTCCCCCACCCTTGCGCTTTGTTTTGGCTTGCTTTTTTCTTCCTCTCTGTTTTAGTTTTTACCTTTCCATCTTCCTCCGCTTTGTACTTCACTCGATGAAGCGAGGAGAAAATGGAAACGGGATTGGAGCTTCCTTTTTCTGTTATTCTGGTTTAGTTAACTTTAATGCGACGCTTTGATGCATGCACGTACTGTAATGTGAATTTCTTTTTCTGTTTTATTTTTTTGCGAACGCCTCGCTCTTTTGGAGGCGAATTTTTATGCTTTATCACGAGGTTGATGAAAAGTGAGAAGTATTTCGTCAGCGAAATTAACATCTTTGTTCGCGACTTTTTAAAATCTTGCTTATAGTTGCGATACGTTTGTAGGCGCTCTGTTTAGTTTGTTTTTATAGGTAAATTTCGTTCTGGAGGTTTTTATTTTAAATAAAAACATTATGGATAATCCGAGTTCTATATTTATAGCTTTTGTTTTATATCGTCTTACTTCGTATCATGTAATAGGAGAACCTGGATTTTCAAACAAGATCAACAACGTTAATCGCATCAATGCTCATAAAATTTATTCTTTAATTATATAAGCGCCTAATGAATATAGTCTTATATTTCATATATTAAAAATCTTTATAGGGGAGAATTCTTAAGTATTGTTATTAATTATGGCAAAAAGTTAAAGATGGCGACAAATGATATCCAAACGAATCAACGTAATTCGTATAACTTTTCGAGTACGTTGAATTTTTCCGAAATGAGCCAATGTCCTAGGATACGAAATTTGTTTATTAATATTTCGCAATTTATTTACACTCCGCGCTTACAGACCTAAAAAATTTTCGTTACGATTAGTCATCGATAAGCACTGAGATTTTATCATTCGTTCTACGGCAACGTTAATTTATTCGAATTAGCAAACGCCAAATCTCTTTTCAACAATTAAAAAGGACATTATACTATGTCGAGATAAAGTATTCGCAAGAGTAATTTCAAAATTTAATCACGAGCGCTTAAGTATTTTTGTGCAAAAATCAACGTTATAAAATTACATCTTCTGACCAAAGTAGTTGTAATCAGCGACTCCTTTGAATAATTCGAAATATTACTAAACATCATTCGGATTCTATAATCTAAAAATTATGACTTCACTCGTGATAAAGGATTAAACGGCATCTCGCTTATGCTCGTCATTACGAAGAATCGACTGTCATTCTCATCTAAGCTACATTCGATAATAAAATATCGAGAATAAACAGTCCCGAGAGGATGTGCAACGCTTATCAGATAACACTTATGCAATAAATTTTTTACAAGTGTTATCGTCCAGCCGCAGATAGTTTGCGGTCACGGAATCGTCGACTCGATACACTAATATAAGACAGAAAATGAGAATAATTGTGTCAGCAATGTAGTCGGCTGACCGTCTTTCCG
>NW_011948422.1:7688896-7694144 GCF_000503995.2 Ceratosolen solmsi marchali
AAGGCCCCGAGGCGCGAAAGGAAGCCAATAGCCAATGCTAAAAGTTGGCAAAAGCGACGTTAGAGGCACTAGGTACAGGGTCATCCTATGTCGCTGTTTCCAATGCTCGAAATTAACGGCCCTCGAACCGCCGTCGTCGACGCATTGCATCCCTCTGTCTTGTCGGTCCAGGGGCTGCTCTTCCCAGCTCTCGGCTTTCGGCCAGGCCTCCCCTCCACCGAAGTATTTGCACTGGTCGTCGTGGTCGTGACCGTAGCCCTCGTCGTCGTCGTTGACGTTGACGTTGACGTCGTCGTCGACGTCGTCATCGTCGTCATCGTCGTCCTCGTCGTCCTCGTCGTCCTCGTCCTCGTCGTCGTCGTCGTCTTCGTTGTCGTTCACTCTCTGCTTTCTGCTCTTTGCTTTCTCGCTTTCTCTCTCTCTCTCTCTCTCTCTCTCTCTCTCTCTCACTCACTCACTCCCGTCACCCTCTTTCGCGCGCTCAGCCCCCCCTTCAATATCGTGCGCGCGCACCATCGGCCTCCCCACCGTGGACCGGGACGGCGGTGGGGGTCTGCGCTACGGCGGCGGTAGCGGCGGCGGCGGCCACGAGAGCAACGTGCGGAGCCGTCGCGGGGGCAAAAGCATAGAATCATTACCAAGCAGGACCTCGAGGAGAGTGGACGCTTTTCGCTCGTAGTGTTGCCAAGTTCTCGCTGCGGCGGCGGCCGAGGACTTGCACAGTTGCGCTCGCTCGCCGATCTCGTCGAGTCACCACCTCTCGGTCTCACCGGCTCGCATGTGCGTGCTCATGTACGTTCATGTATACTCCCTAGCGTGTATATATGTGCGCACGGTGTGTGGATAGGAATCTCGACGATAGGGGAGCCGCGACTTTAAGCCAGGTGCAAGGTCCGCGGATCTTTGGTCGAAAAAGGCGAGCTGTGATTTTGTTGTGGGATCGTTGAGGCGAGAGCGTCATCCTTTCGCCTCTACCTCCTTCTCTTCCACCTCCTCTTTATCATCGTTGTCATCATTGCCATTATATATATATATATATATATATATATATATATATATATCTCTCTCATATGCGACATATATTGTGTGAATATAGTGGGATAAGAGGGATAATTATATATATATATATATATATATATATATATATAATTATCCCTCTTATCCGAACCATATTGTGTGATTAAAGTGACAGTTGTGGGAGGAGATTGGGAAGGACGGACTGAGAGCCGGAAAAGTCGTTTTAGACGACGAGTGTGCAATCGCGGCGGGGGGTAAAGGACGAGGGTGGCCAGCAAGGCAGAACCTATGGAAAGTGAGCCATACGAGGATCCGCCCTACTGGAGATTTCGTAGGTGATAGTCGGGCGCAGGGACGTAATCGGGGCCTTCCGCGAGCAGCAGCTTACCGAGAGCCGTGCACGTGCCGCCGACGCGCCCAACACGAGCCTCGTCGTCCTCGCGACGCGGACACGTGCCACCCCTGAAGAGTTAGACGAGCTTAAGAAGTCGCTAAAGTAGCCGCGAAGATGGCCATCCCGTTCGCCCTGCCGTCGGACGAGGAGGCCGAGGACCAGAGTCAACAGCTCGAGCAGCTTATGCTCGATCTCTACGCGGCGCTGCAACAGGTCTTGCGCGCCAGGAACGCCCAGCATCCATCGAGAAACCGTGAGTAAAGCATTGGCAAAATGTATCATTTGAGCAAGACGCGAGTGTGTGAGGTTGTCGGTTGGTCAGTGGGATGGGAGGAGGTGGAGGATGGGAGGGAGGACGTTTAAAATTAAGTGGCGGCAATGTGCGTACGTTGCTCGAAGATGCATCTGATCTTGCGGCATTCGCTGATGTTGGAATCCTCGGCTCGCCGCGATCGAACGCGAAATCCTTACAAGTGACGTGAGCACGAGTGCAAGCAAGTAGAGTAGGGATTAGTGAAAACTAGCGAATACAACGAACGAGGGTGCGGACTCGCGGGGCTCTCACTGCATCCGAGATCATGTGAATGTTAGAAAAAACAAAAAAAACAAAAAAACAAAAAAACAAAAATATTTCATAAGCCGAGGAAGCACGGTAAATCCTAAAGCCCGGGATCGAGCTCCGCGTTAAAAGCGCACAATCACGCGATTTTTCCAAAATCCGTGGCGAGTTAAAACGGTCGAAAATGAGTGAGACGGACGGCCGCGACGTGTGTGCACTCGATATAATAATCGGCGAACCCGAGCCAACGGCCGCTACGGTCACTGACCGGAATCGTAATTCTCCCGCGCACGAGACACTTGTAGATTATTGTGCGCTCATTACGTAATGATGCGTATAAAGAGCGCTGGTCGATGCGCTTCTCGAGAAACGCGTTCGACCGACTGACTCAGTCCGGCTGCACGCGGTTCGTTGTTTACGCCGTGGTTCCGGCAGGCTATTAATTTGCTTGAGGACGACTATTCGCGCGGCTCCTCACCTATGATAATCGCGCGACAAGTATCCACATGAATGAAATAAAATGAAAAAGAGCTAGGCAATGCGTTATTCAATCGCCGCTGCCGCGACTTTGACTCGCACTTGACTTTGAAAGCGCGAGCGCCGTAACGGATCTTCTCGCGGTAAGCATTTCTGCATGATTTACGGTCGCGCTCGTTATGGAATTTACAATGATAATTGCGGGCGCGGCTTTTTTCCGGCCTGACAAACAGTGAAAAATGCGATCTATTAACGTAAACTTTGGTTTGCGCGAGCGAGAGGGACGAGTGTTTAGATTATCATTTTTTTTTTTTTTTTTTTTTTTTTTTTTTTTCCCCTCATGTTTTCACAAAGAAATCGACATGTAAATTGTAAATCGAGCTCGCAAACAAGTCGCTTAATTGTGATTTTGGGAAGCTGCCGATGCAACTCGGACGAACTCGCACTTACAAGCTGACGAAGAAATTCTAAATATCGTTCAACCGCCTTATTAGAGAGGTTTCTCGGCTACTTGTCGCCTTAAGCACCGATTAGGGCTTTTGGTACGATATTCCCGACTGCGTATAAAATCGGACATAATCTCGCGAATATTCAAATTGGCGTTATTTATTGCATCGTGTAAAGAAATATGTAACTTGCCGAATGAATTAAATAGTTGCCGGAATGAGTAAATTTTCGACTTATGGAAATAAGCTTTTGGTAATATTATGAGGACATCGTTATCTCGTATAACTGTATTGAATAGAATCAGGAAAATAAGCGATATGTAAAACGAAATACATTTTAAAACATTCGATATGCGATGGCAAAATAACTGTGCTTCTCATCTTATTCCTTTCAACTAGAATTAAACGAAAAATATCGTGAGGCTTTAAAATATAGTAAGAAAAGAAAAAGATAAAAAAAAAAAAAGTTTCAATGTGGGCAAAATTGATTTAAGAAATAATGTCATAAAATTGTGATAGATAGTAATCGTGATTCAAGTAAAGAAAATATACTGAGTAAAATAGAAAGAGAGAGAGAGAGAGAGAGAGAGAGAGAGAGAGAGAGACTGTAGTTGCAATTCGATGAAACGAAAAATATATATTTTATAAAATATTCTAAAAATCGTAGTAAATAATCATGATTTATAAATTACTATAGAATGGCTAAAATTAATTATACTTCAAAGTCGAACGAATTATAATCATCAAGCGAAAGATAAAATTGCGAGAGAACAATCGTGTTTCCATAAAACTACATACGGTTAATCAAATATTGTAAAAATATAAAAATATAAAAATAATTATAGCTGCGGGAAAAAGCAATAAATTTTATCACGTAAACATCGTCTTAAAAATTCGAGAAAGATACGAAAAAAAATTTCTCTTACATTGACAACGATCGTACGAAGTGAGATAGAAATATTTTCCTTAAATCGTACAAAAGTGTTTTGGTGTTACAACAGATATTTTAACGTTTGACTAAACATTATTTCGTCAAATAAATATGAAAAGTTGTGAATTTATAAATTCAATAAACGTGTAAGCATAATTTGTTAAATCGTTGAAACATTTGATATATTATCTAGAATTTGCTAAAACTAAAACTGTGAAAACGCTTCTTCGGAAACGGAAAATCAAATGATAAGAAATTAATAATAAACTAGTGCTTCAAGTTCTGTAGCCTCAAACATTATGTCTTTATTATAATTGAATTTTTTTTTTTTACCGTTGATTAGTTTTTTTTGTCGTCGTTTTATTTTTTTTTTTTTTTTTTTTTTTTTTTTTTTTTTTTGTTCTCGTAATAATACAAACTAAACAGCACTTTTTTCTTTCTCCCACTCATAATAATTGCATTAAAGTGAAAAATGTCAGAATAATAAATATTTAGGTTTGGCGAATGTGCGTCTTATTGTATCGTATATTGCGATTTATTCTTGTCGCCTTAAAGTGCGTGCAAATATAAAACATAAAGCACTACTTTTCGCCGTTAGCTTGAAATGTTTAAGAGTCACAGTTATGGCAAAATGAACGATTCGGATAGAGCAAAATACCTAAACTACAAATTCGTGAATAAAGTTGCGAAACATAGCAGCGGTCAATGATTCACGCGTTCTTGAAATTCTTGTGTCTTGCTACCGTGTTCAACTCCAAATAAGAAATAATTGCGCAAGCCTATGAATGATTCAAGGGAAACATACCTGCAACAATGAAAGAAATAAAAAGAGCAAAATATTTGTAGCTTATGCGCAGATAATCGGAGTAAATTGACAAGTTCGCAATATAGACGATGATTTACGCAGCGGCAGAAAAAGTGCATTCTTCAAGCTGCAATTGCTAAATATATAAAGCGAAGCGTACAATTTTCATAATGAAACGTAGTTTCGCAAAGGTAGTCGATAAAAGAAAGAGAGAAAAAGGACGGAAAAGAAGAATGAAAAATAGAATGAGAAAAAAGAAGAGAGAAAAAAGGGAGGAAATACGGGAAGAACGAGAAAAGAAAATACAAAAAGTCGTATTGCGGCCGTCGTTGTGTTGAACAAACTGTCTTTTATCGAAACAAAACAAGAGGAAAGAAAAAAAGAGAAAATATAACGATGAAAGGAGTGATTTAAGAACTAAAATAAAACTTCGATATTCCATGATAAGACTGACTGGCAAAAAATGTCGATTAGCGATTAAGAATACAATTTATCAACCCCGCGGGCGATACTATATAAGCCAAATTGAATAAAAGGGGTGCGGTGGTAGCAATGAACGTTGATCCACACTTTTATAAGAACGCCGCGTTCCGAAATCAGAATTGCCCATCCAATCTTG
>NW_011948422.1:7694173-7699218 GCF_000503995.2 Ceratosolen solmsi marchali
GGGGGGGGGGGGGGGGGGGGGGGGGGGGGGGGGGGGGGGGGGGGGGGGGGGGGGGGGATAAGAGGCGAGGGTAAAAAAGGAAAGCATTAATGCGCGCATTCTTAACTTTCGCGAAAGACGTTAAAGCGGGACTCGCGCACGGCCCGCGATAATTTATACCCTGGCACACAATAAAACGTCGACAAGAACCGAGTGTAAGCGCGCGCGTGTGTATATAAGACGAGCTAACCTATGTGTCGAGTGGGTGTGCAGCGGTAGCAGCAGCAGCAACAGCAACAGCAACAGCAATAGCAATAGCAACAGCAACAGCAACAGCAATAGCAACAGCAGCAACAGTAGTAGAGTATATATGGTAGACGATGTCCGGCCGTGACCCTGCTTCTCTCTCTCTCTCTCTCTCTCTCTCTCTCTCTCTCACACTCGCGCTCGCACCCGTTTTCTCCTCTGTTTCAGACTTCCCTTCGTTAGTTGGCTTTTGCGTGCCTATATAAGTGAGCGCTGTGTGACGCGAGATACGAGAGTCGATGGATAAGTCGACGAAACGTGTAGTACGAATTTCTTCTCATTTCTTTATCTTCATTTTTCCGCTCTTCGTGTATTATTAAAGCCGTACGATTTATTTCGTAACTTTATAGCGTAGCGGACTCGACGCGAGTCCGGAATATTCGTTGACATTGACATATAAGTAGAAATTGCGAAAAATTCAGTCGTATTGTAGGCTAATTTTCAACGTCAGAGTCGTGCGAACTTATACGAAAATAATAATTCGTATCTAAGCGTCAACTCGGTACTATTCATATACGCGTAATCGCCTTCACCAATCTTGTATAAATATTTATCAATTCATTACTAGCCTGCTTGCATCAATTTATCACAATAACGTTCTTTCGCTCGAATGTCAGATAATGCAATCGTATTTGCTAAGATACAAGAAGTATTGTGCGTGTACGCGCTCGTAAGTGAGAGAGAGAGAGAGAGAGAGAGAGAGAGAGAGAGAGAGTAGCAGTGAAAAAGATTCCAACTAAATATAATTAAGGCGAAAAGTGCACGTAGTAGGTTAATTGAAAGCTTAACGAGTACAAAATTAACTAAAAAAGCCCGAGTGGAGCTTTCCAACGTTCGATTCTCCGCGCAAATGAAGCGACTATTCGGTCTTTATCCGGGCCATGTAAAAGCGTTGTCGTTGCCGTTGTCGTTGCCATTGTCGTTGCCGTTGCCTTTGCCGTCGTCGTCGTCGTCGTCGTCGTCGTCGTCGTCGTCATCGTGGGACTCCCCGTATAGTTTCGGAAGAAAAAGACCGTCCCGCACTTGCCCCCGTCCAATGATTTACGAGGCTGACTTTGTATCAAGCTCGGAATCCCGGATGAGGAGTCCCGCCCACGCGCTCTCGTTAAGTCAAAAGCAACGACGCCAGTATTAATTCGCGCGATCGGTCCAAATATCCGATGCACTCCCTCCAAGGTCCCGCTGAACGTCGAGGGCGCCAACCAGCCGTCGCCGTATAATCCGCCTCTCCATTATCCATAAAGCAGTAGCGGCCAAATCAAAGGGCGAGATGAGGCGCGTCGGCTCTTGGTTCGTTCTCGTAGCGTAGCCGCGCAAAGTCGAATAGTAGTCGTGTGCTCTTCCCCCCTCGGCTCGAAGTGTCTCACGCGCGGCTCGTGAATTCCCGTGGAAAGAGAGCGACGGCACTATTCTCTCCCTCGGGGGGCCCCGCCAGGAGTAGCGCGCTCCCCGCGGGTACGGAAATAGTCGCGCGAGGGTCAACAACCATGGAGTTACGGGGAGGATATTCGGAATATCGCCGGGTTGAAGCAGCGCTTGTTGCATCAGATCCACGACTGCTGCTCGCGTATTTTTAGCGATTCTCTCTCTCTCTCTCTCTCTCTCTCTCTCTCTCTCTTCACCCCCCCTCCTCCCCCTACCCCTCCTCAACACGGCCCTTTATCCGGTGCGCTAACTAAGGCGGCCTAGAAGTCGCCGGATTGAGATTTGCGAGGGAATGTCGATCGATGGTCTCGTTGCGTTGCGTCTTCGCGTGGGAAATTTTTACTCCGAAGCACTGAGCGTGCGTGGTCTCGGTAGACGTTAGAGCAGTGCCTCGGGTGGCAATACCTTCTCCTTCAATTATCGTCTGCCATTAATTATTTGCGTAGGGCAAATAAATCATCGTTTACCGGCCACGCTGACGCACATCGTATTCACGACGGCAATCGATGGCTAAAAAAGCCTTAAACGCGTGATTCTCGCTAAGTAACTTGCAAGCGATCGAAGTAAGGGAACAACGACGAAGTCCTCCGTCTTGCGCACGAGATTCGCGGGATTATCGCAGTCGCGGTAAGGCTGGATGTTATTTAGCCGAAACTAGCTTATATTCTTGCTGACGGGTTGCCCTTGCGCTTTAAGTGCCTCCCGACGATTAAGGGCTCGGCCATTATTCGAAACTGGGGGGCGGTGGTGCGCGTTGGCAGTGACGGCGATGGCGATGGCGGTGGAGGCGGTGGCGACCGTGGCGAAGAGCGCGGAATGCGAGCGGGGTAAGAATGCCTATAGCCTGTCATGAAATATGCAATGAATTTGTCATTGAAAATTGCGTGCTCGGAGAAGGCGTGCGTCGCCCTCACCGGCTCAATCAACCATGTTCAGCGACAATTCAATGCCAATTGATAAAAGAAAAATCCTATCACCTCCTCCCACTCACTCACTCCCTCACTCACTCTCTCTCTCTCTCTCTCTCTCTCTCTCGCGCGCGCGCGCGTGCTCTATATCTCCGTTGTCTCTGATATTATGGACAACGCGCGACTATTGTTCCTTAATATTGCATCTTTATAAGACGATGTGGCCTAAGCTGCTTATGCTTCCGCTTAACGATCCACGGGGAATGATAGATTTATCATTTATAAACTATACGATGAATGGGGTGAGGGAAAAATGGTTATTTAATAGGTGCGTGTTAGTTTGCGCGGTCAGCGCGGTTATCTCTTGAATTATTTATACATTATGCATATGTGCCCGTGTTCTCGTGTGCGTGCGTGCGTGGGTGAGCGCGTGCGCGCGTACGTTTACGCGGCCGTTTGAAAGAGGCGATACCGAAATTCGCCGCTTTTGTCGGGAAGTTACGTACGTATATATTGAATATCAAGTGTCAAGTACGATTCTCTCTTTGTTTAGTTTCTTTATTTTCTTTTGTTTGCGTTACGAGCGCGCATCGCGCGTAATTCATGCAACTGACGCGCAAAGGTAGCTAAGCGAGCTTAACTGCGCGCCATTGCAGCCAAGCATTACAAAGATACGACGGAAGCATCGGAGGAGAGATAAAAATACGTCCGATAAGGAATCGCGTTTGTATGCATTTTTTAATTGGCCTCGTCGGCACATCATTTTATCTTTTTGTACTAATTTTAAACCCTCGTCCAATTACATACACCAACGTGAAATGTATCTACGCGTCTCTCTCTCTCTCTCTCTCTCTCTCACTCGCGCGCGCGCGCGCGCGTACACTTTATACGCCTGTTCTCTATTTTTATATTTGTCGTATAAATGGCATTTTTATTAAAATTCCTAGTGGCTGGGGAGCGGCCGAGCAAACGCAAAAGGAATGAACGGGAAATATATTTGGCGAATTGAATTTCCAAGGGTCTCTCGAAAGCTCGCGAGAATCGTCTCCCGCGGTGTGAGCGAGAGCCCGCGGAAAATTACGAAGCCAGAACCGCTCGATAAATTACTGCTCAACGATGCGTGCGGAAAAGCGCATACGCGCAGCCCACTCACATATCGAATTCGCTTCATCCTGTAGCGCCTTGCGAACAAATTCGGACCTCTTTTATTTCCGTGCGGGCGCTACCGCGAACCTCGCACCATGCAGATTCAATTTTCCGCGCGCAAGAACCCACGGCAAGTATAAAGAGTCGCCGGGGGATACTCCTCTATTACACGATGCGGAAGGATGAAATGCGCGGCCAACTGGGGTTGGAGGCGGCCGAGCTTCAGCCAAGACAATAACGGCTAACCTAAAATTCCCTCTCTAAATTGTTTCGCATAACAAGATTCATAATTTATCCTGGAATCGCAATATGGTGAATCGCATCAAATTTCACGTCCATGTTTTGTCTAACTTCCTTGGGAGGGCGCGCGCGCGCCCTCGTTGATAAATTTCATCGACCTTTATTTACTCGACTTGTGTATTTTACGTTTACTCAACCGCGCAAAGTGTAGAAAATAGAAAACACTTTTTCCTCCCCGACCGCAACGAGCTCGATGACTTACACCGTACGTGTACTTACCCGGCCGTGTTTTCCCAGTTTTTGTCCCCAAACACAGTCCACTTGCTTTTAGCGTCGTTAACGCAGTTTTAACTCACATTCGCCATACATTTACACTAGCCTTGCGTTGATCGCCCCTCTTCCCTCTCTCATCGCCCGATTATCCTCTCGCCGCCCCACCCGCCCCCCATCCCATCATATCCCATGAAGTATTCGTAATCGCTCGTTGCCATTAATCGGTAACGAGCGCGGGAAAAGTCGCATAACAGCGTCCTCGACGACGCGTACTCTATCGTCAGCCGGAATCGGCTCGCCCAAGAATGCGTCTCGTCCTGTTTCTTTTTCTTGCCCCGGCCCGAGTCGCTCGCGCACGACAACCTCCGCGTGCTAGTGCATCACAGGATAACACACAAAATAACAGGAGCCCAGGGTCACTGAGCTTTTTTGGATTGGATGGACGGACTAGTAGCCGAGAGGTTCCGGTGTCGACGTTCGACGACGCGCGCTCGTCCTTCGTTGCCTCTGGTTCTTTGTGTGCGGAGGAGTGGCGCCCGCGAGCGGACAACCGCGCATGCATGCACGACAATACGCGTCGCGTCTCTCCGTCGCGGCGCTCATCGTCGAGCCCTTGTGTCTCCTTGTCGTTGGCGTCAGTGATGATCGGCGTTGTTGGAATATGGGCGGGGGAAGAGCCGAGGACCAATTGAACAAGCGTCGATCGATTTGTTAGAGGGGGCGGTGGAGGGGGTGGGGGGGTTTGGCGGGGGGGGTGAACGTGCATCG
>NW_011948422.1:7699228-7710556 GCF_000503995.2 Ceratosolen solmsi marchali
GGGGGGGGGGGGGGGGTGGGGCGGGAGAGGGGCTGGGGCGGGATATTTTTTTTTTTAACGAAACGCTAATCGCCGTAAAGTCATTGGATGGGATGGATTTAGGGGGGTGGGGGTACGCAGGGGAGGAGTCTCTATGACATTGACGCGCGCAATTAACGATGAATGGTACAAGATGCTAAGGGAACGGCGCATTAGCGCGATCGGCCACGAGCCTTCTACATGGCGGGACTCGATGAATCAGCGCGCTTTGCCTTAATTTTCCGGTACTCGAGACACTTCGCAGAATCGGCAACGTCCGCCATAAATTGAACCGAAATTAAACGCAAATTCCGTTTTGTCGCCCGTAGTATCGTAATAATAAACGCGTGCGCGAGGCCTGCGAGCAACGCAATGTCGCAAAGGGCACGTCGAGGTGAGAGCGTGAGAGAGAGCGAGAGAGAGAGAGAGCGAGAGAGAGAGAGAGCGAGATTGAGAGAGAGAGAGAGAGAGAGAGAGCGAGGGAGACCAATACGTGTGCGCGTGGACAGAGAGGGTGAATAGGTAGGGCACGCGATCTATAGCGCAGATGCGAGCGCGAGTCGGTCGATTCCCTCCTTTTTAACGACTTATTACATCGCGGTTGTCTCGAGCCAACGATAAGACGTAGAGTGCAGATCATGGCAGAGTTGCCGATTCGAGGATCGTTTCTTTTATTAACAAAATCTTCTCCAAGATTACAACCCCGCGAATAATCCTTCCCTTGCGTGCTCGACAACGACCCACAGCTGGATTATCATCATTTGAGTTTTTTCTTGTTTTTTTTTTGCCTGTTGACGGGATGATGGCCGCCACGTATCCCAGAGGCTGTCGTGTGATTTCATTAAAGTGTGGCTCCCGTATCGCGCCACTTTTATGCGCAGTCGCCGTCGGCATTATGCGTGCGAGATATTGCAAATCCTGGGGAGGGAATGAAGGGAGTATGGAGGAGAGTCCTCGTGGACGAGTAGGAGCTCTCGAGCGGCAAAGGACGGAATGCAGCGAAATCCGAATAAGCAGCGAACGCGCGATTATCCGCGACTGCGAACACGCAACAATAAAACTCGCCAATTGTCGTTTTCCTTATCGCGTACTCGCGCCCTTGGGATAAGAATCGCCGATGCCGGGGCTTTTGTTCGCCGGCGGCGCAACACTTATATTTCCGGTACTCGGCCGATAGCCAAGGTAAAGCGCGCGAGTCTCGCGCGAGATGAGGGCACGCGATATTGGTAGGTAGGCGGATGGTCGGGTGGGGATGGAGGGTCGGAGGGATAATGGGAGGGAGGGGAGGTGGAGCCCTTGCGGAGAATCGCGAAATAGACGCAAATAGAACGGCCCGGCCCGTAGAGTCCATTAGCAGGGAACAAGCCTCTAATAAGCCATACGAATGAATCATCGGGGTTTTAAATAATTCGCGTTTCGGCGCGCTCGCGCCACCACAACTTTTCTCGCAAAACAAGCGCGCGGGCAAGTGGGAGCTGCTAATAAAGGTCTAAAATTATACCTGGCATTCGATCCCCGGCCTCGCACTTTGTCGCCAGCCTAAATGCAGACATTTGCTGGGCAAGAGCCGAGGCGTCGCTGATGATCTCGCGGGTGATCCTCCGGGGATGCGATCGAACACTCGTATTACCTATGGTTGTGGTCGAGGCGGTCTCGGTCATTGGGAGAGGCGCGTCATTTTTAGCGCACCCTGCGCTAAGATCATAGGGCCCCGGGTGATTCATGTCCCACCCTCGTACTGCCTTTGCCATGCGGGCCCCTCTCCACGTGCGCCCGTTGCACTTTTTCCATTGCGTAACGCTCGCAGTAACTGTCTTTCCCTCTCCTCTGGCCGCCGTCACTACGACCACTCGTTGTGCGCACTCGCTTTGTTTTATTTATTTATTGCGCGTGGGTGAATCAATTGAGCGGCTCGGGCGCGCGACGTCATAAAGATCGGCGATATCGGCGCGGGGAGTGTAGGTTCATGGAGCCGACAAGGATGGCGACCGGGTGGAAGGAAGGTGCATCCGTTACCCGCCACGGCGAATTACCGTCGATTAAGATACGCGCCTCCAGTGCGCGTCTCCCTCCATCCCTCCCCTCCCTCTTTCTCGCGCGTTCACTCACTCTCTCTCTCTCTCTCTCTCTCTCTCTCTCTCTCTCTCTCTCTTTGACTCTGCCTGTCTCCCTATCTCCCACCTCCCCATATCCCTCTCACTCGCTCATTCGTCTCTTTATTCACTCGCGCTCATTCGCGCTCACACACACGCGCACACACACACACACGCGCGCGCGCGCACACACACACACACACACACACACACACACACTCTCCCCCATCACCCATCACCCACCTCCCACCGCCCGCCTCCCATCGCCCACCTCCCACCTCCCCCTATCCCTCTCGCACGAGCATGGCAGTCGCCGCACGGCCGAGCCACCGTACAATGCGCCCCAGTCATCTTTGTTCCACACTCGACTCGTCCGTGCGCGCGCACGTGTGCATGTGCAAAATACCTCGAGCCCGTATGCGAGAGGCGGATTTTCTTTGTTTCGGTGGATGCATAGTAAATTAGTCGCGGTCTTTTCCTAGTGCGGCAATTATCGCGAGCGCGCGCTTAACTAGATTCATAAAATTTTCACTACGTTTACGCCTCATTTATTGGGCACAATGTGTATGTTCATTACTTTCATAGAAGCCACTTTATACTCCCCCCCCCCCCCCCATTAGCTTCATTTTTGCCGCACGATTAAGTTATTTTTGCAAAGCTATTAGCTCATCTTATCTAAGTGCAAAACTACTAATCGTAATGTGCACTATGAATTTTTATTATTTAAAGGACTATTCATTATGGAATAAGTTTATATTTATTTGTACGGTGTAAGTAAGAGGAAGGAGTGCACGAGTTGTGATATAACGCTATGATACAACGATAAATTGTATTTCAATGTTCGCTTCCGTGACCGGACATTGCCCTTATTGATTTTCCCAATTAATTCGCCGCTCTCAAATTTCTTTCAACTCAACATCCTCGACCTTACGATCTATCCTTAGCAATTATTTTTCGCAAAACCGTACTGGCTGTCACGCCTCTATTTCTTTCGTATATTTAAATCTTTGTGAATAAGCAGTTTCTTAATAATACTCAAATCGAATTTAATTGGATTTCCACGATAGAAGAAGTTTAATTAAGTTTACTTAAGATCTAGATGTATAAAATTCTCTCATCGCGTGCAATCATTGTTGTTTACGCTGCAATTGATAATCACCGAGTTAAAAGTCTTTGAACGATTATATTATGCAAAAAAGACCCATTAATGCAATAAATTACTCGATATAATCTGGATCAACTATTTTACGCGCAAAAGCTTCTTTTGCGAATGTTTTTCAAATTATTTGACGCATTTTGCCGGATTCACCTTAAAAGAAAAATGAAAAGATGAAAAAACGATTGTTGAGACATGACGGCAATGAGCGCTGATTTTCAATTCTACAAGATCAAAGCATGAAATGTACGATTCCTCGACTCTATCATTCTTCTTGTTCTTCGTCTGCTTCTTCTTCATACTATTATTATTATTATTATTATTATTATTATTATTGTTGTCGTTGTTATTATTAGCGATGTTATTTTTATAATTGTTATTATTGTTATTAGTATTACTATTGTTGTTGCTACTCACTCACTCCTTGTCGTTGTTGCTATTGCTGATGCCGACTTTATTATTATTATTGTTATTATTATTGTTGTTATTATTATTATTATTTCGCGCAATAATAAAAGGGTGGAAGCCCGCGTGGTACCTAATAAACAAAAACCGACTGCATTTGCATGCTTGACCAATGCGGAGTGAGCGGAGTCGAAAACGCGTCATGATTTTAAGAGTCGATATGGAAAGATTGACTTAAACATGTATTAAACATTCACTGAACACTCGAGCGTGTTCCAACACGAATCGAGCAAACTTTTTCTCGCGCAAACAATAGCGCCCCGCATGCACAAAGCAAGCAAAAGGACAGTCGACGAGGACTAAGCTGTACGCATGCGCGATCGTGAACACTAGGCGTAATTACTTCAAGGTTACGCCTCGTACTCGTCTTTTTCCTCTCTTTTTCCTCTTTTTTTCCTTTTTTCTTAACTTGTTCAAGCCGAGCAGCAGCACTCGCGGCTGTAATTAATTTAAGCAAGCGTAAGCGCATCACGCGTTATGGTAATTGGTAAGAACCAGAAAGAAGAAACGATGAAAAAGGATAAACAACAAGCTAACGCTCGCCGGCTAATGTCACTGCTATTTGTATTTTCTAATTCCCGCGCGTTTGATTGCCCGTAATGGACTCATCTTCGTATAAGCGCCCATTCAATCGCAATACCAGCATTTACAAACTCATATCCCTCCCCCGCCCATCTTTATCCTCCCTCTCCCGCCCGCCTCGTCGTCATTATTCCATCAAGCAAGATTTTCACGATAAATTCAATACTCGCCACGCTCAATCACCGCAACATTATTATCCTCCTTTCTTATGCTCATCATTTTTCATCTCGGCCGTTAAACGTATCGTTAGTCCTGTTGCTCGCTCCTTCCGCGCCGTACTTGCATCGACAGCGGGCAAAATAAACATCTCTGGCTAATTCAAGCGTACGCGCGACTCAGTATGGACGAGATAAAGCAAATCGAGGATACTTAACACGCGTTGCCCGAGTCGCTTTAGTCCTACAAAATATATCGCGCACTTGCATCTCCCTCATCTCCTCCCCCCACCACACGACGGCCTTATTATATTATAAATATACAGACGTTCGTCCAGGTCGAATACTTGCCGCTATCCCTTCAGCCTGCAACACACGCAATCGGTAAATACGCTCACTGCAAGGAGACGAACAGTAGTGCACGCGCCATTGATAAACGTGTAATCATCGCGGTCAGACGCGCGGTCTAGCATGGCTAAGCAGATAAGACGCATTGCGCGGGCTCTTATCTGGTGAGCGCTACTGCCAACTACATAGAGGCTCCTCTGTGCGCGAAGAAATTGAAAGAGAGAGCGAGAGAGAGAAGGAGGAGGAGGAGGAGGAGTAGGGGGAATGATTGATGGATTGCTACATCGGTACGGCCATCCCTGTCTTTCGTCCCCTCCTTCTCGAGTCCTCGAGAGATTGACCGTACCTGCGGCTATTTTCTCGCGTTATGTGGCGGGTGCAATGCCGCTACGCAATACCAGAAGCCTGGATATTACAAGTGGCAATATAATGCAAATCTCAAGAATTTTGTTAACGTCACACGTATCGCGTCCCGGCGGAAGCTCGTTAATAGGCCCCGGCTGCAAGCGCGAGCACGCTGCGAGGTTAAACGTATGCAGCGCACGCATGCGCGAGCATTTGCAATGTTCTTTAGGGATTGGGGTAGAGTATTGGGGGTGGTGGGGAGAGTCGGAGATCAGGTCGGTCGAATAGATAACGAATGTGTTTTGAATAACGCATTCTTAGAACGGGCTATTTTCCCCGTGGAGCTCTTTCCTTTTCGCGCCCATATAGATCGACTCGATCGGTGGTTTAATGGACGACCCACCACCTTAGCGTCGATCCGTCAATTTGATCTGTTATCCAAGTTACCTGGCACCGGTTGATGGGCTAGGTTACCCGATCCTACCCGTAATCCTCGGACTCGCCCCGACGACGATCCAACGCAAGTCGCTCATCAACGACCCCGGCGGCGAGGAAGGAGTCAATGATAGTCGAGCGCCGAGGTCGAACGATGCCGAGGATTAACGAAGGAGTCGGGGATCCGTCGTCGAGGAGTAAGGTCTCATTATGGATGCGTTCTCTGTTCTCAGATCGACTGCCACGACGAGCGGGTGACCTGTCGGGCACGCGAGACCAGCCGATGCTTCTCGTGGACTCGGATCTGTCGCGGCTGCCCCTCCCCGACCTCGTGCTCTCGGCAGTCGAACAGCTGCCTCGGGCGCCGCCCCAGGTGACGGTCTCGGCCCCGAGCAGCCCAACCCGTGACGCCGCCTTCCAGTTCCCGGAGTGCAGTGGCCTAGGAGCAGGCAGCGGTGGCCCCGTGGCCGTGGCCCTCGCCATGTCCGCGGCCCCGGTGCCCAGCCCCCGGCCGAAACCCCGCCGGCGCCGGCTCACCTCCGAAGGCTCGCTGCCGGAGAAGGGCCAGGCCCAGCGGCTGGACTGCTGCCCAGGCCACGGGCCCTGCTGCGCTCACCATATCGCCGCAAGCCTTGACGAGCGAGAGTGGGCGACGGTCGGTGCCAATCTCAGGAACATCGCCGACGACTTCCACGCATCTAAGACTAAGGTGAGAATAATAATACAAACCGGTAAACCCATAGCAATTTTGTTGGGATTCCCTTACTCTTATTATGGGAAAATGTGGCATAAGGTGGAGGGGTAGAGGCACTTTGTTTTCATTCGTGGTCTCAATTGTCCCATGAATTGTTTACGAAATTTGGTAGTGCTCATAGAGTGCGGAATGGTGGGTGGTGTGATGTGATGTTTGGGGGGGGGGGGGCGTAACCGCCGTAGTCCCGGCCGTCGGCTTCTTATTCGTACGGAGCTTTTAACGGAGCTGCCGAGGCCCTTTGCGATTATCGCGCGCCCGTCTTAGCTGGCAATTCCCGGCTCTCCTTCCGTTCCGGCCGCTCGTCAATAGCCTCGCGGACGTCCTTGTTAGCGCCGGCGCCGCTGCTCGTTGTCGACGACGGCCGAGAACAAAGTACAATTGCCGTAAGAATTGTACGTGCAACTACGCGAGTCTCGCGTGTCTCCTTCCCGGCATCGTCTTACCCGTCTCGGTCTCGGCTTCCATTTCGCGCAGATGGCTCAATTCGGATTTTCCTAATGGCCGTCGCTCTTTATTTGTTTCCTGAATGCCGCTCGGGGAATTATGTGCGCTCGTTTCCTCAAACGAGCGGACTTACAAAATATAGACCACGAGTTGTAACCGCTTTATAACAATGTAATTTCGAATACGTTAAGTGAAATTGGAAATCTCGCTAGCGAGAAAAATTCAGCTCGGCCGGCAATTTGTTACTCCGTGAGGAGTGGCGCAATGGCGGGAGGGGGGTGGTGGTGGTGGTGGTGGTGGTGAGAAGAGGCTCCGGTACAAATAGCGCCTCTTTCGTTGTCGGAGTTCATCAATTAAATTCAGCCTTCTCTGTCTCGCCCAGTGCCTATAAAATAAGGCGAATACCGTGGGGTGTAAGCCGAACGTAAGAAAAGGGAATAATGGATCATATGGCTGTGTGGGTGGGTGGATGGAAAGAGGGGGTCAAGTATCTCACTTTATCAGCGAATCTGTGGAAATTACTAGGGAACGATCTATCTTTCTCCGTCGTGCTTCATCGCGGCGACCCGCTCGGCGGACGGGTGGTAGAGGGTAGAGGGTCGGGTGCGTTGGGGGGTGCAGACATTTCTTCAATTTCACGGCTGTCTTCTTTCCCTTCGATTACCAGCACTTAACCAGTAATAATTAGACTCTCAAGGATTGGATCGTCCTCGCGACGTTCTTTTTCCTATCCACTCCCCATCCCCTCCCCCTCCACATCCCGCGCATATTTACAAGCGCATAAAGACGGGAGAAAGAAGAGGACGATCGACCCCGCAGGGGCCAAGATTAAAAGAGATAAAAGTGCAAGACGAGCAAAACTGTCTTCTCGTCGCTATGTCTTCGTCGCTCTTCTCTCTCTCTCTCTCTCTCCCTCCCTCTTATTAAACAATCGCGCCGAAGGAACGTCGGAAAAATATTTTGGAATGGGAAGTAAATGCGACGCGAGCCACAATCGATTCTCCATCTCCTCGAAAATTCGCTGTAAAGTGGATGGCCCAATAGACGCGGAAACAAAACACCCGGGATCGATAACTCCTCGGAATTCAGCGGATGTTGCAACGGGGTTGATGGCTGGACAAGTCCACCCTCGGGCTCGCTTCTCATCCCTATCCCCTTCGGCTGTCCGCTGTAGCGGTCGCATCCGAACCACGGCCGTAGCCAGACGTCTTGCCGATATTTAGAGGACCCCGGGGAACGCGCACCGGCAGTGCTTCGGGGCGCGTAAGAGGCCTTGGCGAGGGGTCGCGTTGGGTTGGGGTTGAGGATAGAGGGGAGGAGCGGAGAGAAGCGGATAGAAGCGTACACGTTCATTGGTGTGGCTTCGAGAGCATCAGCTGCAGGAGCCAAGAGCCCTGGCACTTGTGTCGCTCAAGTCGCACGCGGCTCGGCTAACCTCTACCTCGTCCTTTCACATGCCACGGGTGGAGGAGGTTACACAGGGGCTTATTGCGCCAGGGCGCATTAAGGGAAATTTAGCGAGGCGAAGGCGTCTGGAGCTACGGACGGCAGAATAAGGAACATAGGGAATAAGCGGAAATAAGCGACGCGGATAGACGCCATTGGCACTGAGCCTTTCGCTAAGTGCAAACGAAGCCCCTCATTGACCGGGATCCACATTTTTGTAATCAATTGGTTTTTCTTAATCCGGTCTCCCGTCGTTACGAGAGCACGTCGCCATTATTATGGCTAATCGCCGACGTCTAACGCAAATGTAAATGCAACTCGAAGGTAATTATCTTATTTCGATCGTAAAATGCTTGGTGAAACGATTTTCAGGAGAAGCCATCCGCGACTAGCCATTAATATACCGACGAGCACGTTAGTTGTTGCCCCTACTCCTACTGCAGTCCTCATACATTTTTGGAAAAAAAGATGAAAGCCAGGATCATTAACGGTAATAGTAAAAGCCTGCGTGGCGACTCTTTGTTTGGTAGTCGCATTATCTGCCTCTTGGAATTAATCTATAATTTTTATGTATCTCACTTTGTATACGCATTGGTCCCGAAGTAACGAAGAGTTCTCTTTAATGCAGACGTATCGAGTTAATAATGACGTCGTAGTCTCGATAAGGTCTAACCGACCGTTAGCGTCGATGCTTTTATCTTATTGTACATTTGCAAGCGGACAACGAACAACGAAACGACGCTGCCTTTTTTTGAAACGTCGAACACTTGGTCCGTTATGGCGCAACACTTAGGCACCGTTATAAACGAGACGTTTTTTTATTAAAAAATCATCGGACGAGCGTAGATCGGATGGTATATTTCTGGTAAAAGCAGAATATGACAATGGCAGGAACAATGGCAGTTGGCGATTGGTGAAATCAATCAACCTTCATTACTACGGCGGCATTTCAATTGCAGTGTCGCCGATCTTTCACGCCCGAGTACTCTTCCGTCATTTTTGCCATTTCCACTTTTCATTACAATGGCGCCACCTACGGATTAAACATAATGCATCATCGTGTGATCGGGCCGTTTCCATTAGCGGTCCAAGTATACGCTAGAGCAATTTTAGCGCACAATGGCTTTCAGCTTGTCGTTATGCTGTTATTGTCGTTGTTATTGTTGTTCTTGATGCTGCTACTAGTTAAGTTGTCGCTGTCGCTGTCGCTGTTGTCGTCGTCGTTGTTGTCGTTGTTGTTGTTGTTGTTGTTGTTGCTGTTGTTGTTGTTGCTGTTGTCGTTGTCGTGGCAGCATTATGGCGTAAAATGGTTTCTACGGTCGAATGGTCAGGGAGATAGGCTTTACGATTTGTTTTCTATTATCACGCAGCGGGCACTTGTACTTTTTCCTTCTTTCGCTGTAATGGATACTTGGAATATTATCGACTTACTTTTGGAAAAGTGGTCAAGAGTAGCGCGATAAAAAGCGGCGGAAGCCGGATTCGTGGATCTCACGTCGTTTCCGCGTTGCTAGTTCATAGTCGTCTAATGATCCTCGTTAAAGCTGAAAATCCATTTGCACAAACTAGCATAAATTATTGTCCCTGTAAATGCCGTGGGTTGATATGGTCGTCGGCTCGGCCGTATCCTTACGGAGAAAATTGTGTAAAGACGAACATTGTACGCATTTCTCCGTAAAGGACGTCGTAAAAACTTTCTAAGCAATCATTCGACCAGCGATCGATATTGGAACATCGGGATCCGGTTAGTGAATTTCAAAATAGCGTCGGGGGCAGTGGCGCTCGGCCGTAAACGTTTAGCGACTTCGTTCCGTTTTACCTTCAAAGTAAAGCAATTAGCCCTTGTCTTTCTGTTCCCAATATCGCGTGATATCGCTCCTTTCCCCTTACTCTTTCTCTTTCTCTTTCTCTCTCTCTCTCTCTCTCTCTCTCTCTCTCTCCTATACTCGCCAATCTCTTGTCCACGCTCGTTCTACCGATTATTTCTTGATCTCGCTCCCGCGCAATGTTTTATCGCAGTTCGAATCGGCTCGCGGTGCCACCATACTCTCCGCTTCTCTTCACTCGACCGGCCAACTGGAATCCGTGGAACTTGAGCGAGACAGCGCCCGCACAAGAGTGTGAGAGAGTGAGGGAGGGGGCTGGGGAAGAGTATGACGGAATGATAATATCTCGGTAGACGGTCGGCCGCGCATACTTGGGAGGCGGGAGCGAAAGTTTGTCTACGAAATCTCATCGCGATTAGCGCCGCGGATTCACGTGTCACAGAGCTGGACGCGCTCGTGGAGGCGAGGAAGGAAGGACGAACGAGCGAAGATTAATGGAACGAAACGGAGTTTGCACGTAGAAGTTTACGGCGAGCTGGTGTAATGGGGGGAGGAGGGGGGGGGGGGCTGGATTTAATGCTCGCCCGTTAACCATTGGGAGTGAGAGAACGCCTTGCGATAATGGCCATCTACGCTGTTGATTTTCGAAGGCGTCGAGGGGCCTAGGGAATAACGAGAAGATACGAAAGCCGTTAGAGTCGCGAGCGGCCGTAACGAGTTCTTCTTGAATACGAAAGGACGTTCGATGAAATCACGGCCTGACGCCTTAATCCGCGGCTTCCCAACTATTCATCAGGATCGCTGTTTACGTTTACGGGCGAGTCGCCCAATGGGGACGTGTTGGAGACGATAGTCATCGAACGTGTGTATTGGTGTTGCGTTGCGCGACGGCGTTTAACGTGCGCGGCGCGCGATCATTTTTACGGTATTGGAAAGGCGACAAGACAATCGGCGGAAAAGGATTGGACCGTAAATCACGCGCGCATAATGACGCCCGAAGACGAAAGTTTGTTTTCGCTGCTGAGCGCGTCCCCGCACCAGCAAAAGTCAAACGCGAATAGCCTCCTCCTCCTCCTTTCCTCCCGCCTCCCTCAACCCGGCTTTACTGGCTGCGCTAGTGTATTTTGGTCTCGTTGAAAAAAATCTGGCGAAAGTGCGCGCCCGAGAAGTACGCGGGACGACTCTGGCGTAGAGCGAGCGTGCTAGTGAGCGGCGTGGTGGGAGGGTGCGGCGAGGCGGTGGCGGGAGGGGGAGGGAAGGG
>NW_011948422.1:7710628-7710881 GCF_000503995.2 Ceratosolen solmsi marchali
GGGGGAGGGGGGAGAAACGTAGTCGCGCATCGGTAGTAGTGCGATATTATTCGACGCACTAAAAGTAGCGCGAGTGCGAGCGCGGAAAGAAAATGCGTGTAAAGTAACGACGAGGAAGGGAGGCTAGAATTGGCGCGGCTGCTCGTCATCGTCTTCGTCTTCATCTTCGTTGTCGTCGTCGTCGTCGTCGTCGTCGTAAGGAAGAGGATAAATAGACGTGGCGGGGGGGGGGTTCCCCCGTGGCTCCGTGCCC
>NW_011948422.1:7711025-7735936 GCF_000503995.2 Ceratosolen solmsi marchali
GGGGGGGGGGGCTCCTCGAGTGCTGCTGCCTCGGGTCTCGCTGATTTTGTTGATAGGAGGTTGGCGGGACCTCTTCGACCCCTCTTATTATCCCGTTTGGCCGCGCTCAGCGGGCCTCCTACGCACTAATCTCCCATTTTTTTTTATCAAAAAATATCCGGGGTCCAGCGATCGTTAACATGCTTGGGGGCGGCCGAGGCGAAGGCACGCGATAAAAAGCCTCCCGAGCACCGGAGTGCGAGGCACGGATGGCCAGGCTCGCCACATCGGCGCGCTTAGCCGAGAAAATTATCTCGAATTATCAGCCCACGCAATCGCTCATCTTGGCTGGGCCCCCTGAGCCCCGTTAATTAGGGGCGTCGAGGGCCGCTCGAGCAGCGTCGATGCAAATTACGGGATTTGACTGCGATACGTTCGATCGCCTCGAAATTAATTGCACGCCGGGGGATGTTTACCTCGGTACGGACTTTTGTACCATGTACTTTCATTGGCACCCGAGGCCACGTAACCAACCATCACGACAAACGCATATTCTGCATTACCGACGCTTGATAGAATTTAAGATTTAAGCTTTTTTTCGTTGCCAACAACGTCGACAAGATGGAGAAAGCGTTGAGCGTGGCGGTATGACGAGGGGGTAGGAGGAAGCACGTACGCGAGGACGAAACGCAAGCGGGGATTTCTTTCTTATCCCTTTCTTCATTTTTCGTTGGTTGACGAGAGTGGGTAAAGACAATTTAATAGCGCTATGCCTGCAATTAAACTTGGCGCAATGCAAGGAATGTGTAATATCTACCAAGTATTTCGTCATCCTCGCGATGTATTGCAAATTGTCGATAAATCAATGTTTACTCCGCTCTTACGCGCTTCTTTCGTGCCGAGTAAGAACCACGAGGGTGGGCGGGCGAGATGGAGAGAGGTGGTTTCTGACCAGCAAACACGAGGGAAGTCGGAGCGGGCGCTGTGACTTGTGGGTGTTGCTCAAGAGTCGGGAACCCCAGGACCTTGTCGGCCTGTCGCGTCCCTGTTACCGTGCACTACGTCATCTCTCGCGCTAATGTCATCGCTCCCGCGTTAATCTCTCGATTCTCCTTGGGCCGATGGCCGACGGCACCCCTGCGGCTCCTTATTTGCGCACGAGCGCGCGCCTTTTTCTTATCGGGCCGGCTGGTTTTACGGGTGGCGGCGCACACCGTCGCGTAATTATCTTTGCGCAATTCGCCAATCTGGCTGGCCGATGTGCTGTGTAGCGGCGAGTGAGTGCCCCGAGGCACTCTTTTATGCTTATTCCGAAGTAAGCGGGCGGCGCGTGCTGCAACTGCATTTGCGCGTAGAACGCGAGATGACGGAAGGTGGGGCGAGAAAAAGAAAGAAGGGAATCGCTCACTTATCGCGTCCAGTCTTTTTCGAGGCGCGAGACACGTTATTGCGCGCGCGCGCATGCACGTACGCTCGCTCGGCCGCGGGCCTTTCGTAATAAGCGCAGCGGCAGGCAAAATGGATACGTAAGTGAGCCGCTCGTATTGGAAAAATTATTATGACAGATGCAATGCCACGCGCACGCATTCGCAACAAGGCGTCACTCTCGCGAGCAATCGGCTGTGAACAACGTCACTTAGAAGCGCGCGCGCTTACACAGAGGCACAGGCACGCACGGGTATGGTCACGTAGAGAGTCGACAGACTCGGCGCTTTCAGTCCTAGCGCAGTGCTCGCGCGAAATTAACAATAATGAAGAAAAAAAGGGTGGGAATGGGTTGAGGACGTGTGAGGGAAGAGAGTGAGACAGAGATAGATAGATAGATAGATAGATAGATAGATAGAGAGATAGATAGATAGATAGATAGATAGATAGATAGATAGATAGATAGATAGATAGATAGATAGATAGATAGATAGATAGATAGATAGATAGATAGATAGATAGATAGATAGATAGATAGATAGATAGATAGATAGATAGATAGATAGATAGATAGATAGATAGATAGATAGATAGAGAGAGAGAGAGAGAGAGAGAGAGAGAGAGAGAGAGAAAGAGTGAGAGGAAAAAAGATACGAGAAAAAGCAGGCACTGCGCACACGTTATAACACCACGAGTTAATTTTACTAATATTGGTAATGATGAGAGTGAGTCGTGCCAGCGGGTAATAAAACTGAGTCACGTTGCCACAATACGTGAGAAAAGCCTGGATGGAAATCGTTGGCAAAAAATCGTCCGATTCGTTTAATTATGACGGCCAGAGGTTGCGTCTTGCAGGCGCTTATCAGGCCGATCGGCATTAAGCGACTATGAGGTGAAACTCTGCCTTCATGGGATTGAAGACGCGGCCTTTCGCAACGCATCTGCGGCAATGTTCTCATCGCTTTCCATGAATTTTATCAATGCGCGCTTGCGCAATGCCAGTGAGCGAGGTGCGCTCGTATCAATGAGCTACGCCTGCCAATCGGCGCCGATTGAAATCCAATCGAGTGGAAGCCGGTCGATTTGCGTGCGTGCGAGTATCGATAGAGCGGGTGGACAGCGCGGAATGGGAGGGGGGGTGTGCAGAAGACGAGGACCTTTAGATAGGACGTATCACTGTATCGATTGGTAAATCGCATTACGTTTCACGTCCATTAGGATCATATTCGTGCATGGACCAAATGCGGAAATCCCTGTGCTCCATGTGCCGCCCTAACAATGAGTTTTGCCTCTTTTTTAATAGCAGTGGCGGACCTTATATGGTGACGATAGTTCTTCGAGTAAAGTGTACGTTGAGGGGGAGGGGGGAACCGATACGGTGTCACATTAGCAGAACTAAAATTCCAATTATTAATTACGAATTCACGTTCGATCTCCGGTTCGTTGTTATCGTTGCTTTCTTCAAATTCGACTATATCTTGGGAGCGAGAAGTAAATTGTATAATATCGCATTACCGATGGATCCTATAAATTTCGTTGTTTGAAAATTCAAATAGAAAAATGTCGAAGCAAATGGCATGTGAGCGAGGAGGGGGTCCGAGAAATTTGATTACAGCAACACATCGGGAGTCTCGAATTTCGAGTGGCGGATCTCGAGCTAAGCACCGAGAATCATTGCGATAAGCCTTATCTCGACGTCGTCGTCTACTCGCGTGGATATAAATACGATATAATCGAGATCCCTCGCTATCAACATCCTCAAGGTCACGAGCATCGCGCAATTTACGATGAAACGTATTAGACTCGTAGAGTTCGTCTGTTGGAATTGCATACAACAAGGCGCGACCCATGTGAAAACGAACTTCAAGTGACATTGCTTTGAAAACATTTATGTTTATAGTTGACATTCGTTACTTTTATTTTCAATTTCATTGTTCATTTGATTTGGAATCAGAAAGATAAGAAGTTGCCATTGTTGGGTAAAAATATTCTCGCTATTGTAATTGATGGAACAGTCGGGCAGGAATAATAATATTAACTCCGCATAATTGATTACGACTAATACGAGATAAGGGTGAATGGGAGTGAGAGGGGGGGGGGGGGGGAGAGAGGGCGGTGGGAGAGAGAATCAGCTAATAATTTGGTTGTTTGGCTTACGTGTTACAGGACGCCGAGGTGGAGAAGTCGAGGCTGCCGTTCATCGGCTCGAGCTTCTCGTCGACGGCAGCTCGCAGTGGCGGCATTGTCGGGGGTGGCCTCGGGTCGAGTCCCTCCGGCTCGACCGATAGCATCCTTTCGCTACTGATCCCGGCACCGCTACGCGAGACTCTCTGGACGACGCTGGCCCTCTACCTGGGCTGGCGGCTGGTCTCGCGTCTGCGATAGGAGCCCAGTCGCTTCCCTTCGCGTTCGCCTGCGGCGAACGGTACGAAGGAGACTGGCCACGGGGGTTCGGGGCGAGCCGGACGTCGATGATCCTCGGACTGCCGGCACCGTGGGAGGCGCCACGAGTCGGGCACGACCCGGTAACGCGGCCGGCCCGCCTGAGGCTTTGATACTTAACGAGCCAACGGCGACGATGAGAGAGACAGAGAAGAGATAGGCAGAGAAGAGAAAGAGAGAGAAGAGAGAGGGAGAGAGAGAGAGAGAGAGAGAGAGAGAGAGAGAGAGAGAGAGAGAGAGAGAGAGAGATGAAGAAAGAGAGAAGAGAGATACTGAGGAGGTGAGTGAGTAAGGAGGTCGTAGAGGACGTCGACGTTGGCCA
Source organism: Ceratosolen solmsi marchali (assembly GCF_000503995.2). Lineage (NCBI taxonomy): Eukaryota > Metazoa > Arthropoda > Insecta > Hymenoptera > Agaonidae > Ceratosolen > Ceratosolen solmsi. Next base: position 7,715,194 of record NW_011948422.1, read on the forward strand.
ACATCATCATCGTCAGCGGAGGAGACTCGCATCGCCAAGCTTAACTTCCGATTGTTTTTTACGCTTTCGCTCGCTGTAAGGGGCTCGAGAAGTCGTATCCCACGTTAGGTGCAGCACATTTCAGCGTCGCGTGGTGGACGCAATGTGATTCTGATGAGATCCGGGCCCTAAGGCCCGCGGATGCGTTAGGCGAGCTTTCTCATTGAAAGTATCAGTAGGAAAAGAGAGAAAGAGAGGGCGGTCGAGAGCTATAGAGTAAGAGAGAGAGAGAGAGGGAGAGAGAGAGAGAGAGAGAGAATGAGAGATTTAGAAAGACCGTAGGGAGGGCGGGAGGGTGGTGAAACCACGACGACCACAAAGACGACTTTCTCTACATTTTCATATATTTTATGGTGCGGAGGGGTGGGTGGGTCGGCCATGGCAAGTGCCATTTCATTATTGAGGTTTGAATTTCAAATTACTGCGCTCTCTTTCTCTGCATTTTCTATTCATTTTCTTAAGATTTTATTCTCCTTCATTTTTATCCTTTTATTCGCTAATGATAATGAAAGGGAAAGCGACGGCGATTGGATGCCCTTGCGCGGCTGCGTACTGGACCGGAAGAGGGAGAGGTGTTTCTTCAGGATTATCGACGAGATGAATTACATGTATAAGTGAAATGAGAGAAAAACAGAGAAAATATAGGAACAAGCAAAAACAATAAGCGGAGGGGTGGAGAGAGCTAAGGACGAGATCCAAAGAGGACTTAAACCCAATAATCAAACGATGATCTCATTATGGATAACAAAGAGAATTAAATAAAGTTGTATGATTGTTATGGGAGAAAGAGAGGTTGAGCGAGAGAGAGAGAGAGAGATATGATAATGTAAAGTAAATGATGATTTATTAGGAAGGCGCGCGTCCCTTCTCAAAGCGTGGCTCATAGATCATTAGATATATTTTGCTTTTAATTGAAAAAACGGTGAGTGCTTGCCTTGATACATGCCAGCGATAGTAGTGGGAGTAAAATATACTTATATATATATACGTATATATAAATACATATAAATATGTAAGTAATTACCATGTGATTTAAAAGAATATATTATAAATAAATAATTGGTTAAGAAGATTAGACATTTATTTAGGAAATTGTAATTATGTTTAATCTTATTTAGTATGTAAAGTAATGATTCGTTAGTTAAAAGAGAATGACACAAGTATAGCGGGGAGACATAAAGAAAGGACAATCCGACAATCGCTGACAAGTATGAATGCGCCCACCTCGACATTGTACATATGAAATCGGGAGGATAAGGTTTTCCAAACTTATACGCGAGGAAATACGGGACGTCGATTGTGTATTTTGAGCGAATGAAAGAATTTTTCTATTATCATCATCGTGATCGTCATCGTCATTATTCTTATCATTATTATTATCATTAATATTATTATTATTATTATTATTATTATTATTATCATTATTATTATCATTATTATTATGATTATCATTACTATCAATATTATAATTATCAATATTACTATTATTATTATTATTATTATTATTATTATTATTATTATTAATATTATTATTTTTTTTTTTTCTTCAATTTTTTTCTTTCTCTGTTTGTTTTAATCGCAGGGAAGAGGCAGCGCGACGTGTAATTGTATAAATCTAAAGTAATAAAAAAAAAAAAATCAGTAATAAGTCAGAGTAATTATTTAAAGTAGATAATTGATATAGATCGAGGAGCGCAGCATCTGATTGGCTCGCTGCGCGGCCCGTGGACAGTTTTCAAATGATCTCCGGTAGCTTAGCTCTTAGTGGCGCCCCTCCTCCATGCGCGTGACAACGCCACGCGCGTTCGTATGGCCATTTTTTGGAGGAGTGGTGTCTTTTTCTCCTAATGCTTCTCTCGTATCTGTCAATCTTCCTTCGCCTTTCCTCTTCGTACTCTTCCGCTCCTTCTTATCGCTCATTTTATTCTTGTTCGAGCGTTCTTTCTCGTCCTCTGTCTCTCTCAACTCTCCTATCGTTGTTGTTGTTGTTGTTGTTTTTCGCCATTATCTCTCTCTCTCTCTCTCTCTCTCTCTCTCTCTCTCTCTCTCCTTCTTTTAACCTTCTAGACTTCTGTACCTTCGCCCATATTCTGCATATTCTGTCGATCTAAAAATTTTCTCTAAAAAGTGAAATCGTAAAGTAACATAGTTGGTGTCGACGATGGCTCAATCACTTAATGCCCCGTTTTGCCACGGGTACATCTTATTCCGCTTGGGGCACTTGTTCGCTCGCTAAATTAATTGCTTGGCACATCTAAATTTATTCTTAACGGCGAAAATATTCGAACATTCCTTTATTTGATGTTTCTTATTCAATTTGAATTCTTTTCTTTCTTTGTCTTTTTGATTTTGATTATTGAAAAGCCATCGACGGACCAAAACTTGTCTGTGTTTTTAACATTTAAATGAATATATAATACCAGCATACCATATACTTGTCTCTTAATATTCCAATGTGTAGAAGAATAGTATTTATTTAGATAATGTACTCCCGCTTCCACCCTCCCCTCCTCCACCCACCCCGCCCCCTTAAAACGAAGCAACTGACATTGATTACCCTACCCCTCCTTAGTTTTGACAGCAGCTTCGGTTCGCTCATAGTATCTCGTTGTTATGAATAAAATTCGTTTGTTCGCTAAATCTCTTTTTTCTTTTTGTTTAGTAATTTTTTTGTTTTATTTTTATTTTTATTTTTAATTTTATTTTTATTTTTATTTTTATTTTTATATTTATTTTTATAATTAAACGTTGCTCTCCCAGCCATATTAATCCCAGTTTCTCAATCACTACTGTGAGCTTTGACATTCTTGCTAATTGTTCTCAGACTCTTGCTTCGAAGAGTTGGAAGAAACAGTTTCCCGATAGGTATGAGACGTTGAACTTATTCTTTTATTCTTTTTATTTGTATTTTTGATCTTTTACGGCTTACTGGAACATTGTTTATTGAATTTTGATTGAATAATAATGAAGAATAACCAGGATGAAAAATAAAGATATAGCCAAAAAAAAAAAAAAAAATAAATAAATAAATAAATAAATGATAAGATTTTTCGCAACGCTGTCGAATCTCGCCGATAACTGACATAATACACGCATATAGTGACAACGCCTATAAAAAGGAACATTTTTCGCGGACCTCCGTTGGCAATGTTGAATAGAAAATGTGAAAGACCTTTGAGAATAGGGCAACACTTTTCATATTGAGATTCTTAACACGTAATAGTATGTATCGACTATGATTTTCCGTCGTGAAAGCCTACTTCTTTGGAGGAAAAAGAGGAAAAAGAGGAAAAAGAGGAAAAAGAGAGAAAAGCAAGCGAGCGTTAAGTCCCTTTTTCCGAGATTCGGTAATATTGGTGCAACTGAACATGGACGAAAACATAATGATAAACGAGGACGTGTAGTAGTAAACAATACGTGTCGGTTAAATATAAAATTACTATTAGAGGCCTGAAAGAAAACGAAGTAAGAAACTGTTGAAACGAGATAAGAGGTATGCGCTTGTAAATACAACTGCTTTCTTTTCTATTCATTTATGTTTTATATATTTTTTTTTGTTTTTTGTTTTTTTTTTTTTTTTTTTTATCTTAGGCACTAGAATTTTTGTCTTTGCACACATGCAGTCTAATTTTGTTTGTACTTTTTTTGTTTTTATAATTATTTTCTTATTTTTATGTCGATTATGTTTTTTTTTTCTATTTCTTTTTTTTTTTTAAACATATTTTTTATAAAAGCGTAACTAAATATGAAACCCTAGAGCAGTAAACAAGTAGGAACATTTTATAGCTAGTAGTCAGCCATATGGAGAACGTAATAAACTATGAATAAACATTGATAAAAGTCTATATATGGACATGGAAGGCTTATATATAAAAAGTGTGTGTGTGGGTATATATATATATATATATATATATATATATATATATATATATATATATATGCATACATAAATATTAAACGGTAAATTTTGGAGAAATCGCAATTATTGTTTTTGGAAATGATAAGAAGGTATAGGAGGGCGAGAAACGTGCGAATAGTGTTGCCAACTCTGTCGACGTTGATCTTCATTAAAATAGTAACGAGTTTAAAGTTGCGAAAAATATGCGAGATTAAAAAAACGCGCCTCGTCTTTGGGACGTTATTAATTCCAACCTTTTCCATAATCCATTCCCATGATTGGTTTCGGTAATTAATTGGATATTTATTATCATCATGATAAGTGATAAAAAGAATGTTAATTACGTGCCGTTGGTGAGGCGTCGACTCGAGGAGACGAACGACGAACGAAGGAATATAAGCTGTAACTGTGACTATGTGGATCATGGGGGTCAGGCTGTGCCCGAGATGTTACGTTTGTTTAAAATAAAAGACAAAAATAGCAGGATGGGTAGTTTTTGTGCGAATAGGAGGCATTTGTGGCGAGAATTTAAAGGAAACGTCAAAAATAATGAAAGAACACCGAAGCAAAAGTTGAAGTACAGCCCGCCCGCCCGAGATCCCCGCGCGTCAAAGCGTCACTGTGATCTCGTAATTATTTATAGATATATAATTATAATGAATAATCGTATTCAATATTGTAACGTTCCTCCCTCAATTTTTCATAAGCCTATCCAAACCCATTTATTTACGAATCCCCGTCAATACAAGCCATTACATTCAAGAGTATCGAAAGAGTCTACACGAGATTTGTTTATATAATACATGTCCTCCCAACAACCCCCTTCCAACGTTATCCCTAACCATTACCATTTTCTTTCAATTATAATATCCTTCACCTACCCATTAGTTCGTAATTGTAACCGTACTTTAAAAATACAAACTTTCAAATGATCTCTCGAAGGCATCGATTGCTAGGCGAGTTTGCATTTTTCCGGTGTCTTTCGTCCAATAGTATATATTTTTCCTCCACTTTTTCATGTTTTTTTTTTTTGTTTTTTTTTGTTTTTGCTTCCTTCTTTATTACCATCATTCTCTTCGGATCTCACACGAAGCGGAATAAATTGGGATTAAACGAAAGACGAAAGACACTGGCTCTCATCGACCACCTCAATTGAAGCGTGTTCTTCGATATTGCGTTATGTATAGTTAGTTTATTATCATTTCTTCTTCTTATTATTACTATTATCGATTATTAGTAATTATCGTGATTTATCTGATGATGATTATTATTATTATTATTATTATTATTATTATTATTATTATTATTATTATTATTAATGATTAATTATTAGTTATTATTAGTTATTATTATTATTATTATCCATCATCAGTACTGATATTTTTTCTGAGGATCGCATGCGTAAATATTTTTATTTTTATTTTTATTTTTTTTTATTTTTTTTTTTTTATTACATCGAGAACGGTTATTTCAGATCGTTAGTAATTATCGAAGATTGTGGAAACATTGTAACATTGTGAACATACGATTATGAGTTAGATTTTTTGCTCTTAATTTCGGCGCTGAAGAGTTAACCGACTAGTCTTTACAGCACAAAGCATTGAGATTTTTTTTTTTTTATAACGAACATTTGCTTGTAAGATTGAGATTCTTTTTCTGATACTCTGCACGGTTAATCTTTTTTCGACTTTACGATTTGACGATATTCGCGGCCGAATCTGTCGATGAACCGAACACGACAATATTTAAAGTACTTTTTTATCTGTACCTTCGACAAATGATGTTGAAAATTTCAAAATTTCATTTAATTGCGTGAATCGTATTTAATTGAATATATATATATATATATATATATATCTAAAGATAATTGATGATAAAATGTTATTTTTATGCCGTGCGCTAAATGAAACGTAACTTTCGTTCGTCGATAGAAGCGACCGATTTATCATTTAACGTTACATTTGTATAAAAAAGAGAAAAGACAAACATTTTTCTAACACTAATAAATTACAGTACTGCCATAGAAAATATGTGGATCTATTTCGTCAGTATTTCGAGCGTTGGTTTGCTCGCACCTCCTTTTTATATATTGCCGTAAAATTGATGAAACGAGAATAAAAGAGAAACGTTCAAAGTATTTTAGATTAATAATATAAAAATAAATGAAACCAAACTCGGTCTTCGATACACGTGAGAAATATGCATACACAAACACAAACACAAACACAAACACAAACACTCATATATATATAATCGTCCTGTGTGATGGACGTGATTGTTCAAGACCTCAAAAAGCCGAAAAAAATTATTTCAATATGCTCAGACTGTCTTAAGTTTGCCATAAACCGAATTAGCGCCACGAATAGTTCGCGATCGATTGGTCTAACTAATGAAATGAGCCAAGCGTAACACACGTGCATTTCGTTTCGCTTCAGCGTGTTCAACTTTATTATTAATTCTATTTTTTTTTTTTATTTTTTTTTTTTTTTGTTTTTTTTTTTTTTGTTACATTAATATATTTTTATTCGTCACGATAATTTTTCCTCTTTAATCTGGCTGTCACCGAACGGCAAAAAGCCGATCGCTCTAGGATGAATTAGATTTGTTTATTATTATTTTTTTATATTTTGTTCTTTGTATTTGTTTTTGTATTTCTTGAAACTTTGATTGTACGTGAAAGCGTTACCTGTAGCCAAATGTCCCGCGGATCATTATTACCTTTTTCATCTTCTCTTTTCGCCACGCAATTTACTTGATTTGACAATCGTGAGCGCGACAGTGATTATTCTTTTGTGATTTTTTCTTGTTAAAAAGAATAAAACAAGCATATATATATATATATATATATATATATATATATATATGTGTGTGTGTGTGTGTGTGCTATATTATCCGAGAGAAAAAAAGATAAGCAGAGTTATATGATGTCAAGCTAGCGGAATCCGAGTCAATTGATTCGATTGCCTCGGAAAGAGAAGTAAGGCAAAGAGAGAAAAATCAGACGAATAAAAGAAATAATAAGAAAAAAAGATAGAGTCCGACAACGGATTCATCTCAAGCCGTCGCCAAAGCTCGCAAAATGCCTTGTGATAGAGTCTGGACTCCTTGCGCCCCCTCCCCCATTTTTATCAATCCTTCTACCTTTTTCGGACTTAATGAAAGAAATTTTAAGTAGAGACATTTTAAAAGATTAATAAGAGAAAATAGTTAATAGTCCATTTGTTCGCGTCATCGCGTTACAGAAAGTATAAACGTATTTAAAGAGAGATTATGTAAAAAGTAACGATAAAAACAAATGAAGAGAAATTATGTAAGAAATGTCGTTTATTAAAATTTCGTCCAGCTGACCAATCCAAAGATGCGACCAAATAAACAGTGATGAGGAATGATGTAGTTGCGAGCCTTTGCAAGACGTGCTTGAGGCATTTGGTTGTTTATTCTTTATTCTAAAAGAACATTGTGTTGCGTAAGGAAGAAAATTTTATGAATCGAAGAAGGATCACGGCGGTCACGTGATAGTTGTACGTCGTAGTGAATCACGCAGTCTTTCAATTTTTCTCCCACTTTTTTTTTTTGTTTCTTATTTTTGCTTTTATCTTCATTTTCTTTTTTCCTTTCTCTTTACATATAACGCGAAACTTTTATTTTTGTTTGTTTCTTTTTTAAAATTTATGCAACTTTCTTTTTCTGTTTTTATTTCTCGTGCCTGGACCTAACCCTCCGTTCCTGCCCGCGCCATTATCCTCTGAATTTCGTGTGCTCTATTCATAGCTTTTTCAAGAACAACGAAAAGAGAAAATGAGGTCCTCTTGTCGGCTTTATTCGCGCGATCGACGTAAGGAAAGTTTAAATAAAATGACCAACAAATGGCAACGTATGAGGAGTAAAAATTGTAAAACGATCGACAGAGAGTGCAGAAGCAGGAATAAGACAGTCGCAAAGCGACAAGAATATTATAATACTTTATATGCACGTGTAAACGTGCGTGCATGCAGCCGTATACATACGTGTACATATATATATATATATATATATATATATATGTTTGTGTGTGTGTGTGTGTTGTCGTGCGCGTGTTCGTGCGCGTTTGCATATGTGGATATATGCGTGTATAAATAAATAAATAAATAAATAAATACATATACATATGTATATACATATATACATATATACATATAATATATGCGGGGCGAAGCTATCGAGGAACGGGACTCGATCATACGATGCTGTGTTATTTAAGTCACTACAAGACCATACGTTATTGCTACTTTTATTTTATTTTATGAACACAATTTTTCATGTTATTAATTTTATTGATTATATGAATTTTTTTTTATACGCCCATTACGTGCGATCTTCGTATTATTATTATTATTATTATTATTATTATTATTATTATTATTATTATTATTATTATATTAATTATTATATTAACTATTATTAATATTATCATCATTATTTTAATTATATTTTCCCTTGAAATATCGATTAACTCTGTCGTTATATTTGCGATTGTAATTCTTTCTCTGTCGATGTATAATTATTATCTGCCCGACATCCTCCCGCTCCGGTCCTCAAGATTCTTTATAACTTTACGTGCATTCTTCAGTTTTTTCTTTTATCTTGTCTCTATTTTGTACTTTTATTTTATACGAATTCTTTTACTCTTACGTCCGCTGTCCACGTCTGCACATTCGTGACACGGCTCGAAATATTGGAAATAAAACGATAAAAACGTTGAATAGTTTTGCAAATCCTTTGACGGATATGAGAAATGAGGAATGAGAAATGAAGAAACGAAGAAAAGCGATATGTCTAGATGTACACACGGGCAGGGGGCATCTCTCCGCTACCCGCATGTCTTTCATTGTACAGATTTTTTCACTTTTATATAGTTATAATATTGTAAACGTTACAACGTCGATAATTACATCGGTGGCTCATGTCATCGTATTATTATTGTACTTGATTTTTTTATTGAATAAATGTGAACACGCCGAAAATATTGTTTCATTGTTATTAAATCCGTACACGTTCCTTTCCCTATCCTGCTTAAACTGTTTTTTATTATTTCTGTCGCAATTATTATAACATTAATACGAACTTGCGTACCATTCATTCATTGATGATATTGATGAAACATTTATTTATTTATAATAGTTATACAAAGGACGAACGAGTTTATTACGTAAATTGAATAAAATGATAAATCAGTGTATCAGTATATTTTTTAAATTTTCATTTATGAGTTATATATAAGGATAAATTGATCGTGATTTTACCTTTTTTCATGAAACACATATACTTACTGCAAATCTTCGAATACATTAAAAATATCTGCGCTACTTTATTATGAATGAAAGAAAGAAAGATCGATATACAAAATATTTCTCCAATTTAAGTGGCAAAAGATCAACGTGAAAGTCTTATAATTTTTGTCTTTTAATTTCATATATACTTAATATTGTTAATTAATTTAACAAAAAACGACGAATGAAATTTAATCTATACTATAATTTAGTAGATTGTAAAATGAATAATAATACTTGAATAATTTAATTTATGCATTGGTGATTCGTATGAATATTTTTAATTTTTCAAACAAGATACATAATGAAATGCAGTAATAACAAAGAGAACAGATTATGTATAGTAAAAGAGGATTTTTTGTTTAGCCTATAAACAAAGAAGTTTTATAGAAATTTTTATTGGAATTATTTATGTGCTTTTTTTCAATAAAATTACTTTAAAAAATATACAGTTAGTAATAAGTGTATAATTTATGTTTCCTCGACTGTATAGTCGTTTTTTTTTTCTTCATTAAATTAATAAATGTAAATTTATGTGGCAATATTCATCCATCTGTATTTTAAAGGACATACAGAATGTGCCAGTCACTTTAAAATAATTAACAAATATGATTATTTAATTTAATTGTTAACTGTAGTTACAAGCAACTAAGCTCTTTTTTCATACTTAAATTAAATTTATCTCTTATTTTATCGTGAGGGTCAATAAATTTCAAGCGTTAAGAGACGATCTTAAATTAATACGTATTTCAGTTGTCGACATAAAAATCAGTTATCGTGAAGTAGCTTTGACCTTGTAACAGATTGAATTCTCTCGAGCGACATTTTTGTTTCTTTTAATTCATTGGCAATTCGCGAATATATATCATTTTTAGTTTACGGAACTCTATTAATAATTATGCATGAATCGAGTATTGTTTTACTCATTGTTAATGGTCGTTCCAAAAATAAATTCTAATATAATGTATTTTACACATTTATGAGCTTATCACAGAAGTTAAATTTATTTACAAATTATAAAGCATATTTTCATTATTATATATTAATTAAAATTTATAAGAACATTTTTTAATAATGTATTTTACATTGTATGGAATATGTTTATATGCAAATCAGATATATAGAGCAAAACAGTATTATTATTATTATTAAGTTATTTATAATTTTACTAATTCAATGGATAAAAATATATTTGCTTACAAGTATCAATGCAAATTAATAAAATTAAAATTACTATGAAGCTTAGAATTAAAATTGCTTGAATTAAAATATGATGAAAGGACGTAAACTATTATGTGCAGGGATTCTAAGCCTTGGTGCAATCGATGTATCTGCCAATGTAAATCCTTTTCTAAATAGAACCGAGTGACGTGGCTCTCGAGCCATTCAAATTTATTCTGCATACGTAGAGTTAAATTGTGAGGGAAATGGTTGTCTGGAAACGCGAAAAACGCTCGCCCTTATTCCTAGTCAAATTTGAATAGATTAGTATATTGAAGCAAAACAATTGAGAAAAATGTATAAACGATGCTTGTAATCGAATAATTTCTAATTAAAGTTTACCGTATGCGTTAAATTTATAAAATTATTAACGAGCCAACGTGCCTGTAATATTACATGACATTATTTAATGTAAAAATATTAGTATGAAAGAATACAAGCGTAATAGTGAAATAAAGAGAATAAAAATTTTCTTTATAATTATTTACTTAAATCGTTTAATTGTAAATTGAAAAGACATAAAGATTATGTTAATAATATATACTTAGTTAATTTCAGTCTTTACAACAAAATATTTAGTTATGTATTTAGTATAGGAGTAATGTTATTATAGAATAGAGACATTTATTATACAATTTTTCATGAATTTTTCCCGAATATTATGAGAATGTAAGAGTTCAAACATTATGAAATAACTATTTTTATAATTTTCTATAATTTCGATGTATATTAACCAGATATTTTGCACATTGCAATAATAGTATTTCAACGACATTAAAACAATAAAAGTTGAATGCATCTTTGATGTATTATCGACGATTACTATTTATTTATGTAATGCTTAACTAAATTAATGGTACTAACATTATAGATGCAATTTTCAAGAAAACAATTATCGATTATTATAATTTATTATCATTTTTATGTTTATTTTTATATTATAATACTAAGAATAATTCAACCTAGATAATTAAGAAATTTTGTATTGAAAAGTTGATATTAAATTAATGAATTTCATTTATCTAAACGTGTATATCTAGGGTTCGGTAATATAAAGGAATTTAGCATAAAAAAAAAAAAAAAAAAAAAAAAAAAAAAAAAAAAAAAAAAAAAAAACAATACAATACATTTATATAACAATATGTCATTTTTCGTTTGCGTGAATTTTAATAAAATAGGTCAATACAAAAGCGAATGCAAACAGTTAAACAGTATTTGAAATTTTTGACGCTTCATTTAGTGAGTCAACTATTAATAGATTTACAAAGAAGATATGATTCGATTGAATGAATTAAAATATGTCAGATCGGTTTAAAGTGTCAATAAAGTTACTTCAATGAATAAAATTGTCTCTTCCTAACAGTTACCGTATCGTATGATAATGACGAATCAAACGAATTCTTAACAATTTAAAATAAAACAAGATTTTTGTATTAATAAATTGTTAAACATACATCGGCTGATAGGTGAAAATATAAAACTGTAAGACATTTTACGTTGTCAATAATAACGTAACCTTAAATTAATAATATATGTCTTTATAAAGCATGTGATGTATTTGATAAAGAAAAAAATCTTTTTTTACACAATAAGATTGAAATTAAAGATAAATCTCAAAAACATTCATGTAGCGTGATATTGAATAATAATATGCATTAAGAATATTAGATAAAAAGCTTATAGAAGATATATAAAATATTATATAAAATATATAGATATATAAAATATATATAAAAGATAAAATGCGGAATAGACTCTAAAATAATTGGTATAATAGCCGGATAGCCGGTTGCAATGCTGTAAATAAATAAAGAAAATGCAAAAATTTTACAATACATAAAGCTATAGATTGTCAAAAGCACCCTGTAATGAGTCAAATTGTTTCTTTTTACCGCTTTCTTCGTCTTATTACGTTTCTTTAACAGGCAACGCGATCTTGTACATCGCAGAGACTTGCCAACTCCAACGACAATATTTATATATATAAATTATTAATAATAATATGACTCTGGCTGGGATATAGACATAATTCCAATAGCATAGCAACTTGCTATCGTCGTAAAATAAATACTCCTACATAAAGTACTAATATTACAGTATCGCATGGGAGCTGAATTATTTTTCCGGTGGCTAGCTATTTCGAGCCAATACCTATAATATCAACTGCGTTCGTCCACACTGGCGACCCAACCTAAGAAGACGATGAATAGACGATTCGGGGCAATCGCCTCGTCTGCGGGGAGCGAAACGACGAGAGCGCACCTGTGCCGCAGCATCTCGCGGCCGAGGCTCGTGGCTATGGCGTCGGTGGCCGGGATGGGGGCGGGGAAACGTTGGGAGTGGCCGTCGGGGCTAGATGGAGTCTGCAAGCGAGTGTTTGCAGTTACCCTAATGGGTTTCCTGAGACGTGCCATCTGGGAAGCTCATTACTAAGGGATGTAACCGCAAAGCAATCAGCTCCCGCGCCAATTCGAGTGAGCTGCGCCCCTGCGCGGACCGCAGCAAGACACGGGGGCCTCTCCTGATTATGGATTGGACCCCAGGACGAAGTAGCGGTGCGAAGCGTCAAGTGCAGGGGCCCGACGGAGCGACGATCGAGCTCGCGCGCGCATTAATTTGGCCGATAATCCAAGCTGCCGAAGCTGCGACTTACTCACTAGGATCGGCATCTTTTTGTTCTCGTAGCGGAGTGCCAAGTCGCAGCTTGGATTGTCCTGGTGGTGGATGGTGGAAGAGGAGGAGGAGGGGGAGGAGGGGGGAGACGCGCCAAACACTAGCGACTCCCTTCTTCTTTTTCACACGATGCTGCAAAACCTACCTGGACGACGAGAAAATTAAATTAGGAATGAACGGCCTGGCGTGGGGTGGGGAGGGATTTGTACGATATCTCGTTTCGCGAGGATAAATCCTTGGGTGGGAAGTGATTTAGACTTGTCGCTTAAAGGTATTCCTAATTCCGGTGGCTATTGTAGATTACCGAGCAATTCCGTGTTTCCGCTGAAATTTACATTAGAATTTTCGATGTGAATTTATTCGCGCGACGAGGGCGCGACGAGGGCGCGACGAAGGCGCGACAAATCTTTATAGGAAACGAAAACGTCTTTGGAGAATTCGTTTTTATTTTTCTCGCTACGTCTTTTTCCGACAGGATATATGAATTGATTTGAATGAATTTCTGGTCCAATATATTGAAAAGCGTATTTTTAGAGTGTGGTTGCGCCAACTTTAAACTTGCCTTTACGCAGACTCGATTTATCATTATATATATATATATATATATATATATAAAATATTTTGTGACGAAGCGTTTTCACAGTTGTTACTTAAGGAGACGTGGACGATTAACAAAATCCAGCCATTATGGACTGCATAGTTAATGTGAAACATATTGAAGACACGAGCAATAGTTAAAAAAATATTGTGTATGGCTGCTTTTGAATTGTAAAAACAAATTTGAATTTTTTTGAATTTTTCAAAGTACTTGGCTTAAAATACATAGGGAAGTATAAATAATTTTTTTCTTCTTTTCCTTCTTTTTGTAATTACACTTATTACAATGCCATTTCGTTTTATTCATATATGTATACCTTTTTTTTATATATAATTTTTTAAATATATATGTCATTCATTTGTTAAGAAAATGATGTAGAAACATAAAATACAATATATGTTTACTAAATTTTATTATGCAACGATATTGTCGTATTGACAGTAATGAAAATATTGGATGGAGCATGGTTATCATATTTTTGATTTAATATCGCTTTATACATAATGTGATGAAATGGTATTACTCATTCAATTATATTATAAAGAATTAGATTAATGTGTTCCTCGTCTCAAAGCTCGGCAAGTATATAATTTACGTTGAATGAAAATAGATTGGCAGAAAGAGAGAACGCATTAAAGTGTCCAACGACCGATTACGCGGAAGACTTTCACATTAGAAACGGATAAGAAACTAATTTTTACGGATAACTTAATTAAAAATTATAGAACGTGCATCTTGTGCATTTTTCAATGCAGCGGGCACTCGTTGCAGTAGCGATTAAATTGTTGTTGCGTCGGGACGCAACGAGACGAGCCGAGTGCGCGTTACATAAACACGATGTTCCCGACCGTTCCGACAAACCTTTAAAAACTTTCCAATTTTCCCATCGGCTCTCTTTCAGCCAACTATTTTAGCCTACGCATTATCATTTGTCTCAATTACAGGTATGGCGAGGGCGCAAAAAATGACCCTCTCGCGAAAAAATTGAGCCGCCTCGTTTGAAGAACAGCATTTTTCTGTGAAAGGACAACGTAATGCCGGGGTCCGCAAATTTTTAAGATCCATCATCGGTCCTTCAGCAATGTCCATTAATAGATGCCCAATAGCAACTAGCTGAACTTTCATTTTCTCACCAACGCTCGTTCCAAAACACCGGATAACACCTCCGCCCAATACCACGGATCTATGCATGAATCACCGTAGCTGCCGGGAGTGCACCTGTGGCTGTCGTTGCACCCGATTTTTTTGTTGTTTTTTTTTTTTTTTTTTTTTTTTTTTTTTTTAAGAATCCTCGGGCGAGTGCATCGGTTGCTTTTAAAGAATCCTCGGGCGAGTGCATCGTGTGCTTATGGATATTTCGAAAAGCTGGCTGCCCAGTCGACGGCAATGGTGGAAAAAAAATTCGATCCACCGGGATCACCGCCCAGATGTCGTCAAAACGCGCGTGTCATTGCAGTCAGTCTCAGCGTGCATCCATATGCAGATTCCCATTGATATGACAACATTTACATATACTGCATATTCGCCTCTGGGCCATATACTCGACGCGCGGGGGACGCCAATTCGCCATTATTGGCTTTCGGCCACCAGTGCGTTTGATTGACATTATTGGTAGCCCCGCGCTGACACCAGATTACATTTCTATTTGCATATATTCGCGCGCGCGACTCCTCTCTATTCCTCTATACCTGGCTTTGCTTTCGTCTCTCTGCATTGCCCTCTTGACTCGCTCACTCTTCCTCTATCACCTCACCCCCCCCCTCCTATTATACCAACCCTACCGATCAACATTCGTAATCCTACCCCACACGCCACACCTCGCCGGGGCCCACCTATCTATCTTTGCCTGCTCGACCGCTAGCCCAAAAGCCGACGATATTTCATTTTTTTTCCCCATTCCCTTATGCTATACGTTGTTTTTCATCAAAAGAATACACTTTTGAAAATATGGAGAGAGAGAGAGAGAGAGAGAGAGAGAGAATACCGTTGTATCGTCGATTTGTGTCATTCGTCCGCCCAAAACGGTCATTTTCTTTTTTCGCCTTACCATGTCGTAAAAGCAAAATCAACGAATTTAAGCAATTTATTTCTCATCCATTCTTATATTATTCATTCATATATTTTTTATAAAATACACTTGGCATAAGTAATTGATAGTATTATTTATTGTCCAATATAATGAATCGGTGGTAAGATTATACCAATTATTTTGATAAACCGATTCTGCTCGATTAAAGAGAAATTATCTTCAAAGGACTATTTTAGCTCTCTTCGTTTTCTAACTTTATTTATATTTCCAAGAGTTTTTTTTAATTTTTTTTTTCTTTCATTCGAAATGTAGATATTATCGCTGAAAAATACTCCACACCACTTCTCATAAATTTTGTAACTCTGAAAACTTAACGGCACATACAATTATATTATTATCTTGGAGAATATTATTCAATTGAAATGCTAAAGATGCACCGCTTAATGCTATGTTGCTTATCTCAAGCATCTTATGCTTATTATATTTTGCAATATTGATGTAGCTGGTAAAAAAAAAAAAAAAAAAAAAAAAAAAAAAAAAAAAAAAAAAAATAAATAAATAAATAAATGAAAAAAATAAAAAACAAAATAACATTAAAATAAAATAAAATTGTCGCTCATTAAATATGAGAGGTTAAAATTCATTAATTTACTCAACATAAATACGTAAAAAATTACAGCATGTGTATTTTATAATATGGTTCTCAACTTTTGTAATATACACAGAATTGGTATAGAGAGCTGTAAAAATGAAATTTTCATATATTATTATTTACAACATTGTTTAATGCGTTCTTAATATTTCAATAATTTCACTAAGACTCAATGCGTAATTGTAAGGAAAATTTCTATTATTTTTAATAATGTAATTGGACAAGCTATTTAATAAATAACCATACATAAATATTTATTGCATTCATAATTTATTTTAATTGTTCATTATTAATAATTACTTTTTACGTAGAAACTCTATTATTTTAATTATTTAAAGCTTTTCCATATATATTGTGAAAATCATATTATATATTGTACACTTATAAAAGTAAAAATTTTATAACTAATTAAAATCAACTATAGAATTAATAAAATAAAAGTCAACAATTTGAGATTATTGGTAAAAAAAATTCAACGATCGTGATAAATTATACATTCTTATCTTATATACATTTGCTTGAAGACCGATCTAGAGAGAATAATAAAATAGAAAAACAAACTTTCTCTCTCTCTCTCTCATCTTCTCTACGTTCGAGTCGAAAAACGCTCCTGATTTGTCATTCCACCCATCAGCTGCTTTTCCCATGCCGTTTTCATTTCTGCAGCGGGCTTTCACGCGCAAAAAGAGCGCGGCGACGAGTCGCGCTTTCGACTATCAATCATCGGTCGTTGCGCCAAAAGCGGAGTCAACCCTTGGAAATTGTCTTTGATTGCACGTCATTATGCGGCGCAGGAGCGCTTTTAATTTCAATATGCGTCCAACGTTACGGAATATGTGACGGGAGAGGCGCGATCCATAACCGCATTTCGTCCTTTGGGTTGACCCGCGTCGCGGATTACGCCGTTATTTACCTGCTTTGTTAATGCCCACAATATTGGAAAGAAAAAAGGAGAATATAATAGAAATTAAAAAAAAAAAATATAAAAATAAAAAAGAAAGAAGAAAAAAGAAAGAAAAAAGAACGTTAAAAAGGGCAAAGAGAATTAGCTGCGTGTGCGCTCCTATCAGGGAAAATTGAAAATTTCCGGGATAATCGGATTTTTCGGCGAATTTATATGAAAATGATACGTTACATCGAGGATGTAATGTGGAGCGGGGGGGGGGAGGGAGGTCGTTACGGCTCATCGTTGGCAGCCCTTCAGGGGATGTAAAAGTCATGAGGAAATTGATTGTTACCGAACATGTTTCACAGCGATATTGCACAACCGCGTTCCTTGTTTTTCTTTTTCCCCGTCTGTTGCTCTAGTAGTTAATACGCAAATTTCGAAATATGCATATACCCACGAATGTTCGCGTTACAAAGACCTAAATCAATTATTTTAAATTGTTTTCTGATTGCCTCTGCTGTAAATACAAATACGATGACATTGTCAACAAAAAAGTTCTTCTTTACGCAACAATTTTTCAAGCATAATTCTAATTATTCAATTTCGCTTAATAAGCAATTTGTAGTTTTAATTATCGATACGGCCTTTTTAACGTTTGAATACGAAAAAAAAAAGAGAACAAAACTGACGAGTCCAATGGCTGATAATAAAAAAAAAAAACAAAAAACAAAAAACAAAAAACAAAAAACAAAAAACAAAAAACAAAAAACAAAAATCAAAAACAAAAAATAAATAACAGAAATTTCGTTATATTGAAACTCGGACACGATACAACGAGGCGAACAAGAAGAATCAACGACGATAAATTATTACTGTAGTTAGCTGATACATTTTCTATAAAAATTATAATCCTGCAGTTTTCAATTTAATACGCGGCGAACATACTTTAATGGACTTAATGTCAGCAAGTATATTAATTCCTAAAATTACATTAAGGAGTTACGAAATATTCTTGAGTAATAATAAGCTTACCTACGGCAATAAATTCACGATTGGAGTAATTGCTCACTACTAAATTACAACGTTTATTTCTTTTATGTTTTTTTACCCATGTATTTATAAAGTTTAATTTTAATTATGGGATGTGCTTCTATTTCTAAGATATATACAAAGTTTATGGATTAGCAAAATAAAAAAAAAAAAAAAAAAAAAAAAAAAAAAAAAAAAAAAAAAAAAAAAAAACAACGAACATTGGGAATTTATCGAATTGTTAAAAATGTCAAATATACGAATAGTTGAAAGTGGAATATTTTTAAGGAGCAGCGGAAATGTGTAATATCGATGTACCTTTTGCCTTTGCGAAATTCTTTTTACAGCTTTCACTTTCAACAAATTATTAGTGTTTCTACTATCGACACATTAAGGTGCTAATAAATTAATAAGTAACTTAAGCACAAAGATAATTGGATAAAATATAAATTTATAATTTATTAGTGAACAAAAAATACATTTCAAAGTTTCAGATAAATTTTGACAAGGCAATCAGTTGGTCTCTCTTACTCTCTGCCTTCATCATAACGGTTAATCACTATTTTATTTATTTTTTTTTCATATTCATTGACACGTAAAAAATATATTTCATCAAATTTTGCACAAAACACAACACGATAATCGTGTTCATTATTGTGTACTTAGCGCAGTCACTATCATACCCTCCCCTCCCCCTCCCCATCTATGAACTTCACAAATCACATGCGAGTTTCAATTATTTGGATGTTGCAGTAATTAAACGATATAATGATCGAAGCCACAAATCTAAGATATTCGACATCTTATCCACCAATCCCCCAACCCGTATCAACAGACCTTACAAATCGCATAAAACAAAACATGCAATGTTTTACCATCGGTCCACCTCGTATTCCCGCATTCCACAACCGTACCACCTACGAGGACTGATTACACATTACATGCTCATTGCGTGGGCACGCAAGCTGCGCCTTTGCTGGAATCTCGTAAAGCGTAATGAGCGCGTCTCTCGTGCCGCGTAAAACGACGTTCGCAATGACAACTGAGAATGAAAAATCGCCACGAGAAGTGGAACCCTTGAAGTTGAGTTTCCTTCGTGTCCTTGGCTGATACGAACCCGATTGCCCAAGCCGAGACAATCGCGACTACCGGAGATTAATCTAGCGGAAGCCCGAGTTACTCGCCTTCTCGAAAAACAATACAAGGATAATCGAGAGGATAATACAAAGCCTCGCGTAGATCGCGACGATAGTAACGCCACTTTTGCTCTTTATCGAGCATTTCCTCAACGATTATCCCTCCAAATATGATTTTATTCCAAAATCAAATACTTAATGTGAATATTCTTGTAACTTACGCTAATAAACACACATAATTATTTATACGAATCGCGATACTTCAACAAGCATCAACAAAGCCGATGACAGTATGACAAAGTTTTCCATTATCTCACTGACGAATATTCAATTTGAATATTTATTATTTATTAAGTGACAACGGTTTTACATTGAAACAGGAAATTTTATAAGATATCATCTTACCATGAATACGAAAGTCTCCTAATAAGGTAATAAATAATTAATTGAATCAATATAATTAAATATTATTCAAATATTGCTTACCAATATAGATTATGTAATACCAATATGATATTATATTGTAATAAACATTTTCCAAAAACATGCGATTATAATTACTTTATAATTTTTGCAGAGTATATATATATATATGTGTGTATAATGAAAATATTTGTTGCATATGATTCCATGTTGAATTTTGCTTCTATAATCGTTTGTTTTAGACATAATACGTAATTTTGTATATTTATTTATTTATTTATTTATTTTTTTTTTTTTGATGAAAATTATTAACAATTTATTGCGTTTATTAGATAATAAACATTTTAAATTTAATTTATATTGTATTATTATGTCCTTATTTGCACGTATAAAGAATATAAAATTAAATACTGTTTTTCTAATGAATTTTCTATAAAAATATAATACTTAAATCATACATTTTTTTTTTTTATATATACAAATAAAATACAGAGGAGCATTTTATTTCACTTCATTTGAAATAAATTATAATTAATCATTATAATTATCAATTTATATTGTCAAATAACGCATATAAACGGACAATGTCTATGCTTCGAGAAGATTCTTTTGATTTGATGAAATCAGCGAACAAAAATAAAATATAAAGAAACTGGTTAAACATGTATGAAAAGTGTGCCTTTTACGCAATTTTTGCATCAATAATAAAAATATGATTTCTCTACGTAAACATGGATCAATAGCTTATTATTATTATTGTTATTATTGTGATTATTATTGTTATTATTATTGTTATTATTGTTATTATTGTTATTATTGTTATTATTGTTATTATTGTTATATTATT
>NW_011948422.1:7735958-7747231 GCF_000503995.2 Ceratosolen solmsi marchali
TTATTATTATTATTATTATTATTATTATTATTATTATTATTATTATGCGTCTAGTTATCCTTGTTTAATTTGCGCGTTGGTAAATACATGTAAGAGCACTAAGTTTTACGACTAATTAATTGAACTTTTTCAATTATATACATGAATAATGGAAATAGTATCTAATCCACGTAAATAATGAGGAAATAACCTTGGAAGTGTATTAATTTTTTTTTATTATTTGTATTATTTATTGCTATTAAATTATGATATTATATACGTATTTCGTATTAATATTATTAATTAATAAATCAAAGGATCTTTTAATTCCTATCGTATACAAATTTATTGCCGTGTTATTTATTATTATAATAAAACATTATAGATTTTAATCTAATAAGAATATAATAAAGTTAGCGACAATATCTCTTATAAAAAAAGAGTATTTTCATTATATTAATTCTTATCATCTCCGATGATTTTTTTTAACTTTCTCGATAAAAGTCGACGTTAATATTGTATTTAATCAACAATGCATTTGTTAATGAAATTAATGTTATGTGTCTAAATGTTATTATTGCAATTCATCGCTAATGCTTTGCTTCATATCGCAACTTCTCACCAGATCTTTTATAAATATAAATTTAACCATAAGTATATTCTGGAAAAATTGCTAGCTTAAATGTCAGAACGTTAGGTAGATAAACAAAAGTGTTTGGTCCTCTCTCTATCTCTCTCTCGCTCTCTCTCTACCTCCATCGCCGTTCAATTTTACGATCAAACATCATATTATGATACGCACTCTTTAACAGTACACGTCCACGTGACCTTAAAATTTTGCGCACAGTTGAATTTTTGTTATATGCCAGAGCGGGCTAACGATTGAAAAGTTGGAGGAAAAAAAGGGAAAAAAGGACGACTGATAAAAGCCTCCTAATAAACAGTTCGCAGATGCAACGAGTTGATGCTTAGATCGAAGTTTCTGCTTTTATTGGTCGAGCCCGAGCGAAGGTGCGATTACGATGTCGATTACAACCCATGTATATTGGAAATTTACGAGAAGAGTGTTTAGATATAATCTCGAAGTTGAAGTTTATCCTTTTCATGAGTATTTCGCGTCTTAAAGTTTTCAATATCCCATTAATAGTGATTTAATCAACGATCAAACAGTTGATCAAAATCCATTACGAAAACTGTTTGACTTAAAATAAACTACCTCAACAAACACTTTTTTTAACGCTGTTTAAATAAATAAATATATATATATTATGTGTACGTGAGTGTGTCTGTATATATTTCTAGATTATTACGACGACCAGACCAACCACGTTCATTTTATTGGACTTCGAGAAAGATAATTGAACGTCGTATATTGTCTCACGTTGCAAACGGCAAGCGGTGATCGGTCCTGCTCTTTCCTTTCCTTCGGCTGCTAAATGCGTTTTCGTCTTGGACAATCCGTACTTCACTTATCGTTCAACTCCAAGATATTGCGGATGCTCGAGCTTCTCTACGGTCTTCTCGATGTGTTAAATAAAATTACTTGCCACCGCATCGATAATATTTATTTTTAACCCGCAATTCTTAATACGTAATTTCTTACGCTCGGATATGACGTTATAATATTGTGTCGATCGAGGGCGCACTTTCGTATTTATTGCACACGAGTCAATTGTAAAATGCAATAAGTATACACAGAGACGTGAAATTTCACGTACTTCACATTTTCATCTATTGTCGCGCTATATGAATAAACACGATTGCGCAAAAGTTTATCTAAAATTGTTTCATAATCAATTAGCAACGGGATAAGATAAGGGCTAATGTTTCATTAATATCAAAGTTCATCAATTGATAATTTTGATGCATATCGCGTTTATGATTTCCAACGACAAATATACCTTTGTTTTATTTCGTTGCATTATAATGCACAATGAGAGGAATCCGAATAAAGATCTTACGAATGCTTCTACATTTTATGCTTGGAAAAAGCGAGCGAAATCGCGCGAATATGTCCACAGCTGAAGCTGTCTATACAGGAGATACGAAATACACGAGAGATAAGAAACGTCTGGCATTTAATAATTTCTAATTACCTTTTGACGTGCGCTCGTGCCCACGTGAGATTATAAGGCACATCTCGATGCTTTGTTTACGATTATTACGAAGACTTTAATTTCCCTGACAGCCAGTTAAAAATCTAATTGTTCACGCAGCTATTATTTAGGCCATCCTCGTTAAAGCTACAAACGCCTTTCACGTAAATCGCATTGAAAATGCAGAGCAGGTGAGCATTAGAATGGTTGAACCGAGTCCGGGCGAACCTCTTGAGAAAATAGGCCAACAGAGGAGAGGCTAATCTTGCCGTGCACAGCCTCGCCATTTTAAAAGATTCTATAAGATTGACAAAACCACGGTTGCACCAGCTGCCGCGCAGACTCCAATAGAGACGCGCCTCGGCCAAAGCACCTCGGTCGGCTTTTAAGGAGCCTTACACTCTCCGTGCTACGTCGGCCCAACCTGTACCCCCATACACTCACTGTCCACTTCTTTATATATATATATATATATATATATATATATATATACGCGTGTGTGTTCGAGCATGTTGCGTATAGTTTGGCGCGGCTACCGAGTGCTCGACAGATCCACTTGGCGTTGCGTTACACCTGTATATACGACCTCACAATGGATACCGCGGCTATTCATGAGCCAGGAGGGACAGGTATTTTAGATCCTTTTTGTGCGGTGAGCTCGTTCTCTCTACCTTTTGAGGAGACGACGTGCCGGGGGTGGATTTTTACCGTTGTCTATTTCTCGAATGCGGGGCTGTCTATTTCAATTGGCGAAAGCGAGAGCATGGAAGTCTAAAGGTGCATAAAGAGGAGAATCTCGAGGCGAGTTTAATGCGCGTAGAAATTTCATTTTTATTGCAGCTAGTCATTTATGTTGAGCGTTAAACATTTTCCTTATAGCTTCTTTCATTACGTAATAGCAATGTGATGGATGTTAGAGGAGCGCCCGGTATGGTGGTAAAGGTGCTCCCCTGATTCGCTCGTGTCATCATATCGACAAATATTAAATAATAATCATGAGTAGTTGTCACGAGTTCAAAAGCATATTTTACTATGCGGCGTTCGCGAGCTTTAATTCTCAAAAATTTCCTTCAAGTTCAAGTCATTATTGTCTAATGATAATATTACTGATCGTACGATAGCGAATACATTATTAATACGATGCTATTGTGCTAATTATTTAATTTTCAATGGCCTCAAATTTAATTTTCAATAGGGATTGGAGTGATTAATAATATGCGCAATGAGTCTACATTTAAACATTCGTAACTAATGAAAGTATAATGTGTGTACGATCGTATTTGTAAGGAGTAGCTATAAGTGTCTGTAATTTATAAAAATCCAAGCTTTATAAGTTATTTCTACGGTATCAAGACCAACAGTCTCTGTCACCGACATAGTCATCAACGAAGCTGAATCGATATATTTATTTTGCTTCTTCGCAGAGTTGAAGCGCCTAACGTTTACCATGCAATTATCAATTGGTAATAACGCATTGCGTGGCATCGTAGCCAAGCATCAACATTAATTCCTAACTCAATCAACAATTTTTCAACCGGCGACTTTGCCAATTCTTACACCAGTCAACTAATAATGGATAATCGTTATCATTGTTTTCATTCAATCGCCGCGCGAATAAATTGTTCCGTTCATCCAATCACAGAAACAACAAGCCCCAGCGATCCTCGTACAAGCTAAACGATCAATTCTTTTAACCAGCCTCGATAAGAGTAATAAGATTGTTGTTGCTGGAATACTCGTATTGGCCAAACGAATCTCGAGATGTTCGCTCGAGATAGCGCAATAATGATTTCACACGGGGCAGCTCGAGTATCTGGCCGACGTACGAGTTGGTTTTAGTCCATGAAAACATTTCGTTTCTCATCGGCGGCTCAACTCGCTCCTCCATACCTCAACATACAGCTACGAGCCATCCAAGCCAAGTCCATTCGCTTCTTTGGTTATACGACCCTCCATCATTTCCGTCGTCCCTCCCCCTTCCCCATCTACCTCCCCCGTCGTCCGCCGTTCACCGTCCAGCGCAGCCGCCGACATTCTCGTTGGACAATAAAAAAGATAAAAAAAAAAAAAAAAAAAAAAAAAAAAAAAAAAAAAAAAGAAAAACAAAAGAAAAAAAGAGCAAGAGCTCGCAGTCGGCCGGGCTCGTTGTTTAGACGCGCGGCTCATCGCGGTGACACGCGTTCCGCTCGCGCGATTAAATCAAGATTTATTAATGGGGCCCCGTCGCGCCCGCGCATAAACAGCCCATTAGCATCGAGACTTATCAACGGCGCGCAGCGCAAAGAGAGCCTCGCGTCTCGTTTATCGGCCGAGCGAAGAAGAAAGCGGGCGCGATTTCGCGGGCCTTCACTCGCACGAGGCACAGCCGTTTGTCGCGGCCCGCCCCCGCAACCCCGTCGGCATTTGCATGAACGCGCGTCATTAGCATGGGGCCGAGGAGGAGAGCGCGCGAGCGACTCTCTTAGCGAGCCAGCGAGCCCGAGTGAGTTATTGCGGAAAGGGTTGAATTATGCGCGGAATTATTCGAGCGCCGAATTTATGCGCCTCGCGCCTCGACGCTTCCTTTCTCTCGCTCGTCGCCGCGCACTCGAGTGATATTAATTGCTCTCTATTTGCCCGGCGAACGCCTTCCCTTAGAGACCCGCGCCCTGACGGCCCTACTTCGCCAAGGACATTATTTATTGTTTTCTTCGTTGCTCGTGCCGGTGGCAAAAAAGATTTAGCTCGTGCGCCAACCGATCGCCTCTAGTATTTTGTACGACTGCTCGGCTGCCGACGGCTCGAGAGCTTCCGCCTGATTAATGGACCATCGAGCGACTCCATTTCCATTGGTTAGCCTGCATTGGTGAGACAGTCTGGTCCGCTGTGATGATTTTGATTATTGTTGCGAGCCGATGGTACTGTTGGCAACACGTTCTCTCGCTCATCTCGAAGTAAATTCCACGAGATCGTTGGCGTCCTGTGTGCTTCTAATCGGCCTTAATGGCCGAGCCTTTAAGCAATTGTCAGTTGCGACAGTTTCGCTCGACTCAATGCGTATTCGTAATTATAAATACTAGCATAGTGAGTGAGGTGACTCGCCAAATACGAATGGCGAATCGACTGGAATTTTTCTCATTGCCACGAAGATGCGCTACCAATGATGAGAATTCGCCGTCTTATGGCCATCGCGTCGCGCTTCTCCCATTCGCATTGAGTTTCGTACGTTTTGTATATAATTATAATTAGTCGCGTTATTCCATTTCTCGTAACTTCCGTATGATCCTATCGTTTCTTATTTACGTTATACTTTGTCCAAAGACTTTTGGCACTTTTGGCAATAATCTACGCAATTTTATCTGTTCATTGGTTCTGAGTTTTGAATCAAGTTTATATTATCAATTTTCTATTACGCAACACATTTGCTATACTTTTTATAAATATAATTTTTTCTCCCAATATATTAGAATGCATTATAAATGGCAAGCAAAGTAATTTCGAAGGTATTGGACTCTAATAATTTTTACCTTATATCCACGATTGATTATTATGAAACATTATCGCGCATTTTTTAAATTTATATATCACTAATCGTATATTGACTTTTAATTTTAATCCCGATGGAGCTCTAATATCGTCTAATTAGTCTGTGTAGTGTATAATTTTTTTATTGAGTCTTATTCAGTAGTGTCTTTCTTCCTCATCACATCTGAATTATTCGACTACGAGAAAGCTTAAATCATAGTATTTGTCGTAATTTCTAACTTTGTAAATCCTAACTAGTAAAAATTCGGATGATAAATAAGTATTATTTATTTAATCTTTGTATAATTTTACAAAGATACCCTTTAATTACAATGTATAATTATATATATTAAAAATGCTAATAAAAAATATCAAGCAATCGTATATTCAAAATTAATAACAGCAGCAGTAGCAGCAGCAGCAGCAACAACAACAACAACAATAACAACAACAACATTGACAATAACAACAATAATAATATGTGAGTAAGTACATTTCAAATGTTTCTGGCAAATAATTGTTCAAATCGTATGGCTAAGCTTTATTTACGCTACAATGGGAAACTGCAATTATTCATTGTTGAAAAAGATTTTCACACATTAAAATAGAATAAATAATTTTATATAATTTTACGTATCAATGTAAAGGCGTCTATGAACAAATCGAATTATATTAAATAATGTATTTTCAAGTCTAATCATTATGGGAAGGTTAAACGGTGAAAGATAAAAGGAATGTTGTCATTGGGCAAAACTAAGCGATATCGATATTTGACCAATTAATTATATACTGTAATATATCCTTAAGCTACACACACACACACACACACACACACACACACACACACATTTATATATTTATATACGTACACGTGCATACATGTGTTTTATTCCATTTAATTATACTTTACAGATTTACATGAAACCTCACTTCGTCGCTCGTTATCGTAATTGTATGGATTACAGAAATTGAGACAAGTTCATTAATCAGTACTCGATGCATCTATCTCTATCTATCTCATTGCCAGCTTAGCAAATTTTTCCATTATAGGGCGCGGGGCACTCAATTATTCGTTCCCTCGCAAAGAAATGCCGCAATTCGATCTCATCGAGATCGATATCGCTCAATGGCGATTTCGGCTTCGTCTTGATAAATGAGCGCCGCTCGCACTCTCGCCCCTGTCCCCACATTACCCCGACCGGCCTGTTTCCCAGAGGCCCACCGGCGATTCTGCTTTGCATTTTACGAGTGCGAACTCGAGCTAATTACAATGCACTTACCAATGTTATCGACGAGCTGCCTGTTGCGCCAACATTACCTTTTTGTCCTTGCACGCTCTCTTTGCCATTTCCCGTCCGACATTAATTTCATTACTTTTATCCCGCTCACTGACAAAATACAATCTACAAAATACAATTCGTGGGCCGCCTTTATCATGTATTTTTACCTCTCATGCCCTCTCGCTCTAAGGGAGGCTCTTTTAGAGCACAAACATTGATTAAAATACTTTTTTTCCATAGAAAATCCTTGCCTCACAGATACGCAATACTTGGCTCGACGGCGGAAATTAGCATTCGTCAGGTGGCTGCTCGATATAAATATAATTAATGCTTCAAGTTTTCACATTAGAATCACTTACAATTAAAGCGCATATTAGAAAATTGAACCGGACGTTATAATAGTATTATAAAGTGAATGAGAAATTATCTGGAAGAGGGGCGCTGTCACTGTTCGAATACCTTTAATTTTTTTTAATTAAAATCAAAAAAAAAAATCTGGACGATAATCGTATTCCACGATATTGTTTTTCCATACTTTTCGTAAATATTAGTGATACAAATATTTTTACACATCAACAGAGGAGAACGTACAAATATTCCTGTCAATTAAACAAATAAATAAATCAATACGTGTACACACGTAACCACACACACACACACACACACACGCGCGCGCGCGCACACGCGCACACATAAACACACACACAGAGTTTATGCACAGATATATACGTAGTATGTAGAAATAAATCCATGTTATATTGACATTTGTTGTATATATTTTTTTATGTATTATAAATAACATTCAATCATAATTAGGATCCTTATAGAATACTTAATTATGACAATAATTTTATGCTCTGTAATTTCCCATTTACTTCGTCATCCCCGATTCTTTCATATGGTTTTGATATCTCCTTAGGCTATTTTTATGCAGAAATAATTAACGACAAATATTGTTAGATACATAATTGTTACTAGGCCACTTATTCTATGGCAATATTTATACAAAACGTCATAATCCATGTATACTATTAATTCACAATCAAAGAAGTTAATTACTGCGAGACGTACTTTTCCCCTGAATTTATTTACCGATTTGGAATTGATCTACCAAATCTATAATTACAATATTACAAATGCATAATCTGTCTATTTAATCGAATACTTTACTCCTACTCATTTTCTCCGAAACAATAATAACAATTTCATTACATAATTCTACAATACACAGAATATTGTTAGCGTTCGTTAATATTAACGACTAGTCTAATGGATTATTTTATTTTATTTTGTTAATATAATGGAATTGTGAAATACGTTGACTATTTGAAATATGTAACTCAATTATAATCAAATATATTAGACGTATAATTTTTAAGAAATTATTCCATACAAGTATTTATCCACATTTTCTTACGATTCAATATTAAATTAATAAATTAATAATAACATTTACTCGTATTATCAGAAAATACTTTCACAACAATCTTTTTAGAAAAAAAAAAAAAAAATATGTATATATATATATATATATATATATATCTATATACAATACTGGTGTATTTCGTTCGCTCATTTACATCAATTTTTGTTATTAATATAATATTGTTTAAACTTATTTTACAAATCCAAACATCCTAATGTAGAATCTCGAAATCCATATTACCGTAATGCTTACATTATTTGCGTAATTATTTTACGCGGAACCGTTGAAAAATTATTCTAATAAATAGATATTAATATTCACCTATTAATACGTGGACGTCTGTAATTAAGAACTAACACACGTTCTATAAAATACACGTGCAACATTAACGGTTTGACGTCTCCCATGACTTTAAATATAAACACAAAAGAGAACGATGTTAAACCAAGTTCTGGGAGATATGTCATTAAATTTTTAAGCATTTTAGCTTTCAAAGAAGGTAACAATAATAATTCTAAAATTATACGTTCCATTATGTCTATGATTTTTAAATTTAAAACAGAAAATCTTGTATAGTTATAGATTCTTGTACTCTGATAATAATAAACGATCATTTTGGGTATTTATAATATACAGAATAGCCTGATTGTTTCTCTTTCTTTCTATTTCTTTACTTTTTTGTTTTTTTTTTTGTATTTTTTTTTCTTTTCATTTAAAGCAAAGAAAGATGGGCATCGATGTATATAATTGCTATGTATAAATCTATCGATGTATAAATCTTTATTTCAATATATTCTTTAATTAAACAATTCAACATTAGAATTTCGTTAATTTTATTATAAAAAATGAAAAAACTCTATGTTTTTTTTATTTTTCAATTAAGAGAGATTTAATAAACAAGGATATGCACACTTGGATTTTATACAGATTTAATAAAAATGTTTAATAACTGAGTATATATTCGTCTTATAATATAAATTTTAATTATGAAATACATAGAAACTTGCTTTATTATGAAATTCACCATTTTATTAATTAATACATTTTATTGTTATTAAATTGTTATATAATTTCTAAATTATAATTGTAAAATTTAGATAATTTAGATAATTTCTATTATTAAGTAGTAGATTAAAATCTTTTATCCAAGATGAACATAAATCCTATATCATTATTAGTAAAAATATTATTATTAAGAGAAATTAATTTAATTAAAAAGATTAATTAATTCGATACATTAATATCGAAGTCTCACCCCAATTTGATGTTACACCCAAATTTTCATTCATTTTACATTCTCTTAATATATATGCTTTTCGTAATAATCATCAATTACATGATGCCGAATGAACAATATATGTTTTTCTTCTTCTTAATTATCATAATTTTTAAAAATTCGTCGTTATGCGATGCTAATAGTGCCAATTCGATCACATCTATATTACATTGAGTTCACTTCATTAGAGCTAAAACAGGAGAGTTGCTTGTCATGAATATCCCTGACCTATCGAAGCTTACGGAATATCAATAATTCGATCCTCTTCACATTTCAGATTTTCTGTCTAGAAGCTATGGAGCTTATAGTCCTAATAATTTAATCCTCGAAGTATACAAATTTTAAATACATCGATAAAGAGAAATAGCTCGATTATCGACTCTCAACTCTCTAATCGGTGCCCTACGTCTTTAACAGGATTTATCAGACAGATCTCAGGGCCAATGGTACCAAATCGTGAGTCAATTGACAGATCAAATACGTAATCGATGTCACGAAATGCAAAGAAGGTGATTCTTCATACAAATATATTCTCACTATATAATTATCCTTATCTGCGACCTTATATGCGATGCATATATGTTATTGTTAGTTATACGAAGCATTAATGCGATAACATTACTACTGCCGATGACAACTATTTCATTCGAATGTCTCTTTCCTTAGGTACGTAATAAAAGGAGGAAATCTCAAGTAAGCGATGACACGTCCGTCCTCTTAATAATTTCACTTAATATTTACGAGGCGTAGTAACTCAGCATTGATAAAAGTATAGACCATTGGCTCGTTGATAGTTTGCTCATAATAACAAGTGCCAAGCTCTCTGCCTACGACTATAACGTTTATGTGTATAATGGCAATACGGAGCTCTACATCAGTGGTAAATATCATTAATTTTTTAGAGATTATTTCGTTAATGCTACCGTGCCTAGCACCTGCTAAGCTCAAGGTCGCTATTAGAGCACGTATTTTTAAATCGTCGACGAACGTTTCTTTCGAAGTAACTCGGTAAGTGCGCATTTCCACATTATCGCTTAAGTACTTCAAAAAACAACACGTTTTCTCTTTCTCGGCATTTGAGATTCTAATCTTTAAAGGATCGATGCTCCGAGTGTCGAAGAGGCGATAAGCTACTGTTTTTCACAGTCATTTACACACTATAATCTCATATCCCGTTAACACACATAACGAGCGCATATATGTTTGCACTACTGGCTCGAGCGACAAAAGGCTTTTAAGCAATGACGCGTACTTGCGGTCTACGCAACCCTCGTGCACAATCAATAATTCCTTCCCTAAAAAAGTCAAGCTCGAAAAAAACACCGCAAACAGGTGTGCGAGTTACGTGGAAAAAGACGGGAGCGTTCTAATTTTCGTTTTGGCCAACATTCCACGCCTCGACATTCCACGTTTGGCTTTACCTCGAACACACCAAAGCCCAGCCAGCTGAGAAGCGACAAACCCGGCAATTCTCAGTCGCCCAGAAGTTTAATTCGAGTAGACATAGTTGAATAGGCAGGCAGCTACCGATCTCCCGAAATCGCCGTCACCGCTCCAAATCATCACCACGTGATATGTAGAAGTAAATATGTGTAAGCCCTTCGCATACCCCAAGAGTACCATCCAAGAGTACCCACGGCCTTCTTCGCTCTTCTACAAACTAATTCAAGCTAATCTCCAAGGCTCCGGGCGATTCCTCCCACTCCACCTCG
>NW_011948422.1:7747260-7770384 GCF_000503995.2 Ceratosolen solmsi marchali
GGAATGATGTGGAGGCCCTGGTCGCGAGAGGGGCAGAAAAAGGCGATTGTGAGCTTGAGCAAGTTGACTCGTATGCACGAGCGAGGAGGGGGTGGGGAATTGGCGAAGGAGTCCCGTTTACCGATTATCGGCTGCTCGGCCACGTATAATTACGGTCGGGAGACGCGGTCGCACGCGTTACGCTCCATTATGACGTGTGGGAGTCGAATTTCGACCCCATTGCATTGCTAGCCGCAATGCCCTACCAATGGCCAGTTCTCTCTCTCTCTCTCTCTCTCTCTCTCTCTCTCTCTCTCTTTCTCTCTCTCTCTCCTTTCTTCCCTTTGTATCACGTACGATCCCCGAGGCGGCTTGAGTGTGGGTGCGTGAGTGACGCGGGCCTGTGTTGCCCGGCCACTGGCACCGTGTAATCATCGACGTCTGTTTCTGATTCATGCGTGAATTATGGGCATCCTTTTTACATTTTGCACGCGCTTTTTTCACTTTCCCTTGGGACGATGATGCGCGAGGCAATGGCAGTTACTCGCGAGCTTTAATAAGACATTGGGCACGCCCACCTGGACTCGAGACTTTTTTACTATCGCGCGTCCTTATATTATTATTGTAAGGGAGTGGTTAATTGCACGGACAATGTGGCCGGCTGCTCGTCAACACGTGAATTATCAAATTTATTTGAATTGTCAATCGATTTGTTTGTTATATATTTGTTGTCGACTCGCCTCTCCAACTAACTATCGCATGAAACAGTTTGGCCCGAAATTAATTTCTTTATATTTCATTATTCCGGACTGTCTTAAGATCAAATTTAAATTAACAATGACGCTTTCGGCATTATTTGGCCGCAAAATGGACGTATAGGTGTGAGAAAGGAGGAGCGACATTTGTTGAAATAGTTGAGAAAAAGTTGGCCAACTTGTGAACTTAATTCCCTACGTTTGCCACTCTTTGCTATATAATGTGTGCACTCTGCCCCCGGGATTTTCCTCTTGGGCGAATCTTATGCGTCGTCGTCACGCCACGTAATGTATTTCAAATATTTGAATTACATTACAATTGCTTAATTCAGAGCTGAAATTTTTTACCATTTTCTTTAATTAATTTTTCAGCCGCTCACTGGAGCTTTGACGTCTTAACGTATCTTCGCCATTCACGATGACGATTATCTTTATAAAGTCATCATCACTGCGTTATAATAACGATTTCTTATATAAATTTGCAGTCTGCCTATTGTCTTGATGGTGCAACGGACTCAAATGAATTGCCGCTATTGCTGAATGGCAATTGAGTACGAATGATAGATTATTGCTTATTTCTATATAGACGACAAGTAGGTTAGTTAGAGCGAAATGATTTAAGATGAAAAGTTTTAGCGTTTTAATTAGGGGACTGGCAGTTAATTTAAATGAATTCGACATCAATTTTCTTGTCCAAAACGACAGTATGGCTGAACTAATAATCTAAAAATTATTCGCCACGATGTCTTTTATGATTGTTTATTCAGTAATTGTTTACGTGGAGTGTCGAGGTCAGTCGTTTTGTTTTCTTATTAAATCATCGAAAACACAAAGTAACTCGAAATATGACAATAGGGTATTGTAATGTATACGTACGTGGCAAATTATACGATAAGCGACAAATGTATATTATTTCCTTCTGAATTACAAGTTTCTCGAGGCAGCATTTCCTCACAATTCCATAATAAATAATTCAATCGGAGATTTTTTAAAATTTTTGTTTTAAGAATTATGAAGGCTCGCTGCACATTCCGAGTAAACCAAATAAGTAATTCTAACGTTAACTCTAACCGAGACGCACACTCCTTCATTCGTCCATTAATTTCCACGATTTCTGTAATCACAACAATTCGGAAGGGAAATTAAAACTATCGTAAGCGAATAATCAGCTGAGCAGGCTGAGGTAACTTGTTTTCGCCATAAACATAATACACGCGCAGCAGCGCTCACATCCGCACGCACTCGCGCACGCACGCAAACACGCGCAACCTTTGATACTTCAAGCGCACTCGTTTGCCAAATCACTAGCCAAGCCAAGGACAGAGTTAGCGATTATGAGAGAATAAACGATTACGCTGCGCGTAGCTAACGAGTGAGGGAGGAACGGCAATTCCAAAAACTCGCTGGCGAAACTTTTTCGAATAACTTCAGTGGCGTGTAAAGCCCGGAGGCCAAGTCGAGGCCAAGAGTAGAAGTCCCAAGGAGAAGTGCACGTAAGGGCGAAGTGTCCGCGAAGAGCAACCGCCAGACCGAGAGAGAATTTAATCCTGGCGAAGACTGCCAAGTGAGCGGCTCAATTATTTGCAGGATGGCCGGCGCAATCGAGTTGCTCGAACGCGTACCCGAGGATCCGACAATTTCCCCGGCTGTACTTACTTCGGGCTGAGAGTGGCGCGGACTTATTATAAGAGCCCGGGAGCTGCGACGCCCGAATTATTTTCGTTCGAACGCCCACGCGACGAGCAATTAGCCGCGGGCCGCTCGATTATTGCTCCTTGTCCCGAGGCCTTATTCTTTTCACTTAGCCCTTCGAGGAACAGTCGGGAGCCCATGGACACTCACCGCCTCCATTTAGATAATTGGATTTACTTAAACAGCGACGACTGGAGCTTTCTTTACGAGATCGAGCTTTTCAGCTGGTAGAGAACGATCGTTGAGCTTATGGCTATTGGCTTGTGCAATTGCCGAGAATTGCCAGGGATCTCTACTCGAGATGAAATTATATCGGCTTTATTTCGAGGTGTGAAACTACCTTGTTCGCATTCCTCGCAATGCTTGCTTCGATTTATGTAAATAAAAAAGTGAAATAAATAAATAAATAAATAAATAAATAAACACACACGTTCTCTCCTAGCAGCGCCAACTCATTTTTCAATAAAATGTCGTTACGAGGGAGAGAGAATCGATGTCAACGATAATCATAAATTTTGATTTCATGTTTCTCGCAGTCGCTTACGCGCAATAAATAGCATTTACGCCTTTTTCGATGAGCACCTTGTACAACGGTCCAACAATACGGCTTCTACGTCGTAAGTCGCAAGTATATTATTAAGAGGGGCCGCCGATTAATTTCGAAGGCAAACATAGACTTTTCACTTAAATCCATGGACAAACTCTACAAAAATGTACAGCCAATATTGTAGCGAAAAAGTCAAATTATCTTTTAATGTAAAGAGGTAAGACGTGGATTTGGATCGTTTGGGTCATCCATCCCTCTCTCGCTCCTTTCCTCGCTCATCAATCTCACGCACGAGCAAATATTATTTTTATACCTTTGCATTTGTTATAATGTCGATATTGTCATGTCGATATTTCTTGCATACAGATCTGCACGATTTTCAATATTTTTAATAGATATTAATATCGTCAAATGCTCAAGCTACAAATTACTACTCTGAAATTTATTTCTATTTCAAATCTTACAATATGACTGATTCTATATTATCACTTTAAGCTCTGAAATATCAGGACTTGATTCAATTTCATTGATATATTGGATAATTTAATTTTTTCTAATACATAATGTAAACTCGCATATAGAAGCCGTAAGGAAGGCGTGAATTTTGAAAAGCATCTTCTTACGTTTGTCTGAAATTCAAGCTTTCGATCAATTTCACGGTTGATCATAGCATTTAAGATTATTAATCAATATTGTCTATAAAATAAATAATGCGATGTCAAATATTAGCTTATAATATTAAATTTTTACCAATTCAAACAATCGATGGGAAAATACGTGCAGCGATCGGCTTCCCAAGGGAAACATTTTGAAGAAATCTTTTCCTATCTCGAGATATAACAAATATAATAAAATACATCTTTTAAGAAGGTTATAAACTTAAATAAAAATCATACCTTTCAATTAAAAATATTCAGCTTGGTTGCCTTGTGTTGATTGCGCCTTCAAAGTTTATTCAAAATTTTAGATTCAAATATTTATTACATCTACATAATCATATATTATGCATCATTTTTCATAAATTGATGATTAAAAAATGATAAATTTACAATATTATTTTAATTGAAAATCATTTATTCCTTTTTTTTTAATGTATCTATAATACAGAAATATATGTATATGAATGAAATTGGCAAAATTCGCCATTTAAAATAAGTTTTCAGAATATTTCAACTGAAAATTTGAAATAATTCTATGCGACAGATCGATTTTCTAAAAAAATAAAAAAATTCTTTTTTTATTGTCTAAAAGTTTTATCTTTTCTTTCATTTGAAAATAAAACGGTATAAAAGGTTTTTCCGTTTCACGAAGCCAGATCAATTGCTGGATTAGGTTAATCAAATAAAAAATATACTACGTTTTAATTACTCCTTAAAGTAAATACGAATATTTACGATCGGTTTTTGTGTACATAAAGGATGTGGTTTGTTTCTTCTTCTTCTTCTTCTTCTACTTTTCTATTTTATTTTTTGTTTTGTTTTGCTAAAGCGATTACTTTTATAGGTAGCATTTAAATATTTATAACGATGGTTTGATTTTGTCAAAAGGCGTCAAAATCTTGTACAGGCTTCATTTCACATTACTGATAAGAAATGTTTCAAGATTCGCCTTAAAAATAGAGATTTTCATTACTTATTAACTCTATTTTATAATTATAATTGAATTTTTTATTTATGAATGTTATTATAAATGCTAATGATAAGCAATATGTTACTATGTGCGTATTAATGAAATAAAGACAGTTTAACATTTATAATTTTATTTTGAAAATTTTAATATAAACGTAGACAAAGAAAATAGTAAAATCGTTGTCCCTCTAGACTCTTTATTATTAAATTACCAAAAGATCTCTATTATATGCTCAATGCCTATAATAGTAGAAATCGAAAGTTCCAAAAGCACTTTAACCAATAAAACAATGAAATGAAAAAAATTTTGCAAGTTGTTTGTGACAATATTTAGAGAATGTGAAACAATGTTGAATTGTGGTGTCTATGGAAGTGTATAATAGACTATTAAGTTATTTCTTGATTTTTTAAATCTTACTGTTACAAAATTAAAAAATTTCATATAATTCTTCTACGAACACATAAAAATCTGTGTATTATAAGACAATTAATGTTTGTTATTTTATTCTTTAGTTTATTTCTTTTCTTACTTTTGATATAACATGTCTTTAAGTTTTAAAATCTTTAATTTGAACATTTTTTTCTTCATATTAATATTTTGTTTCGAATTCTCGATTATCCTCCTCCTTTCTTAAAATTCTAATTTTTTCCGTTCCAGTCAAGCAACACTCAGAATCCCGCCGGAACTCCGTGGTCCACGGAGATGCATATAATATTCATTATAGCTGGTAAAAATCTTATAAAAATAGAGTAGCATTTGCGATAATACATAAGACTGTGTATATATATATATATATATATATATATATATATATATATATATATATAAAGAAATACAAGAATTTTTGAACGAATGTTCGTTTCAATGAATGTTACTTCTGAAAAAAACACGAATTATTAAATGAACAATACATAAATGAATTATTTTCAGTTTTTATTTCCAGATATTTTTCTAATAGAATAGTGGATAAATCTTCGCAAAAATACTCGATAACTTAAGTAATTATGTTGCTTAATGCTGGTTGAACCTAATTGAAAATGCCGAGGATCGTATTTAACCAACTTATACGCCACTTGCATCAACTTTCTTTTCCGGGTGATGAATAGCTGTGTCAAATTTTTTTCAAACTTTTGTCATAAAGCGTAGTTCATACTTTTTTATTCGTATCTTCAATAGAATTAGAAATTCTTGTTATAGCTAAACCACAGTATTATGAGTTTGCCTATAACTTTGTCGGTTAATTACAAGCATATTTACGACCAATGCCTTTGTTCGTTCTTTTTTCCTTTGCTATAATCTCGTGTCCATTCGGTATTCATCATGTCCAATTGAGATTTTTATATAATAGGATCAGCACTGCGTGGATCGATATCTAAAAGTCCTTTCAGAGTTATGCTGAATACTTTGTGTTGGGCAGCTTAGAGAGTTTGCCGTGTGCTCCGCTCTACTAAATAAATAAATAAATAAAAAAAAAAAAATGGAAAAAAAAATAATGACCTTCAAAACTCAGGTATTTAATTTAATCCGCAGAAACCCTTCTGAACATTTATTTTACACAATATAAAGCTCAAAAAAGTAAAAATTTCATTTCTTCTTTAGCTCGTCACGTTAGGATACCTTTTTAATAATCAATGAAACATAATTCGTAGTCACTTAACTATTCAATCGCCGAGAGAAAGAGATTGAAAAAGTTACTACCTACCTTAAGCGCCTAATTATTCACATAAGATTACAATATTTTATTTGATAATTACAGATACTGATTTTATAATGTACATGGTACTAAACTTTTTGATGTAATATTTTTTTTTTTTTTTCTGTCTTATTCATATAGCATTAATGAACATAGTTTATCACCTCTAAGACACAGTTTTCTCTTAGTACAATAAGAATAATAATTATAATATCATTAATACAGAAATATCAAAAGTTTATATTTATGTTGAAGTTATTAACTATCGAGAGATATTATTAACTAAGATATATTATTATTCAATTATTTATCTTTTCAACTAGATTAATTGGTCAATGTAATTTATAAGAAGTCTTTAACATTAGCGTGAACAATTTTAATTTTAGTTTGTATATATAACTTAATGTAAATTAAAAGTATTTATTAATATAAAAATATTAAATCGAAACAGTTTTTCGTAAAATAAAAACATTAAAAAAAAATACTTTACTTAATTTAAAAAATGTAGTTAACTTTATTAACAAATCAGTTTAAAGCCTATAGAAGTAAGAATTTTTAATAATTATTAAAGCATTTATTATTATGATTATTAAATGATTTTTTCATTCATTAATGATTGAGTTATCCTTATAATGTCTTTTTGTAAATATTAATTTGCAATTGCAATTGCAAGCATTGAGTTCTTACCTCAGCAAGAAAGGAAAAAACAATTGTTAACCAATATGTTTTTTCATTCTACATTGTTCACTATCGATTATAAATATTATTTATTTAAAAATATTTTTAATTTTTTCACTCGTACGTTTATTAGTGACAAATATAAATTTTCGACGAAAATATAAGATATCAAGCAGATATGGAAAAAACAGGTGAATTAAATAAAAGTAAATTAATATAATTAAGTTGCCTTTTCTTGTTAAAAAAGGATGGTATTATGATATTATCAAGGAATTAATAATAATCGTAGAATTCATTATTTAGCAGTGTACTCTTGTAGTCGGTATGAATAAACTGATTGTTTATTTATAACAAGAAAACTTTGGCATCACAATTTCTAAGGACACTTATCGTAAATGCACCAAACCATCAATATGGAAGCAAAATAACATTTGATGTTCGATGTATCGCTTACAAAGCTATAATTATCAAATTTATCATTTTGAATAACGAGACTTCTAAATGAAAATAAAAGCCCCTGTAAACATTATGGCGAGTTGGCTATAAATTCATTGTAACGTACACGTTACTTGGAAGCATCGGTTTTATCCTCACCATGCTAATCTTCTATTTCATTAATTATATCTAAGATTTTATTTTTCATTCGGCACAACTGACCGAAATATTAAAATAATAATAGTCTGAGATTGAATAAAAAATATCAAAAAATATCAGCGAAAAGAAAGGTGAGTCAAGACATACCGAAGTTGATAAAAGTCAGAAGCAAATTCTACGTCTCCCTTTAATCATTCAGTAGCTGGCATATCTTTTCAGCGATTCACGTGCCTCGCGATTTTCCGACTCTCGAACACTCTCCACCCATCCACCCACAGGCCGAACTCTATTTATTTAATACACACACATCCTTACTATACAAGATATTCGATACCTACAATATAAAAGCAGATTCATCCTTGTGAAACTAAACTTAAATAATTCATTAAGGTGGTTACACAATTGCTACAACTTTGCTTCCAATTAAAATATTTACTTATCTCGATTCAAGCGGTAAATTTGGGGACAATCCATCTGTCCAGGCGTCATCCATCCTGTGCACAAAGCAGCCCAAAGCAGCCCAAAGCATACGTTTCAAAGCCGACGTAGCTTTATTTGAATTTTAAACGAGCCAAAGCAGATTAAAATTTCACACGTACGAGCCCCTCGACCTCACTAGCTCGGCGTGTCATCCGATCGGTGGGCGCTAACAAAAAAAAAAAAAAAAAAAAAAAAAAAAACACACACACACACACACACAGAGAGAGAGAAAAAAAAGAAAGAAAATACGTCGGAGCAGCAAGGCGAAATCCTCGGTTGGTAGTCAGGGCTTTGCAAAATGGGTGGGAGGGACTGGGATGTGGCGGTTGTGTTGTCGCCAAGGCAGGACAACAGAAAATAAAATGGGAGAGAAAGAGAGGAAGAGACGTGATCCTTGGCAGTGGCGGTGTCGGTGGCGGTATAGCGACGGCGACGGCGGCGGTGATACGAAAATAGAGACACGCGGCGCGATCACGACCACGACGGCGATTGATCCGCGACACGTGGCGCCGTCAATACCGCAATCAGCGCGACGGTCGGCGTCTAATGCCTTATTTATGGGCGATTTAA
Source organism: Ceratosolen solmsi marchali (assembly GCF_000503995.2). NCBI lineage: Eukaryota > Metazoa > Arthropoda > Insecta > Hymenoptera > Agaonidae > Ceratosolen > Ceratosolen solmsi. Next base: position 7,755,878 of record NW_011948422.1, read on the forward strand.
AGCGGTCAGCCGAGGCTCTTTTGTGCGCGCGAACCCAAATCCCCTCCACCCACTCTCAACTACCACACAGCCATGATACGCACCACCCGCGATATTGAAAAACGGGATTATACTTTTCGAGAATTCACACTGCTCGTCTCATCGCGCCTGTAATAGGTAGGTAGAGAGATAGAGAGAGAGAGAGAGAGAGAGAGAGAGAGAGAGAGAGAGCGAGTGACAGAGAGGCCGAGGATCGATTGAGTGACACGGATCGACGGATGTCGCGGGGATGGAATTTTCAATGAGAAGCGGTTGCGAACTTTTTGAGGGATGGGAAAATCATGAGGCGTGCGAATCGTTGGTCGGACGCATTGGCCTGTACGATTAAATAGAGATGCCAAGTTTGCTTTTAAGTGTCTTTTATCAAAATCAGTATTCCTAAGCACAAGCTGGCTTTGTGTCAAGCTTATTGTCCAAATGTTTGGTTGTTTGCATAACAATGTCATTGGATTATACTAACCGTTTCTCTACTTCTTCTGCTACCGTGACACATATTGACACTATTTTCAATTTATTTTTTACATCTTTAATGCATAGTAATCTTTCATCCATAGTTACATGTACGATACGCTCACACATCCTCGCACGTGTGATTTTCTTCTCTCATCTTTATCATTGCTTTATTAACAATATCCTGGAGTATTATTGCAATTAATTGCGATACTAGTACATCATACTTCTAATGGTAATGGTAAGTTTAGATGGTGTGACGAGTATCTCGGAGAATTCAATACTTTCTAAATTTTATAGTATTTATTTTCAATTAAAATTACATTGCATTATTGCTTCATCGACGTATTATAAATAAACGTATGGGAAGCGAGCGCGATTACGAGGGATTTATTGTAAATTGTTTAAAGTTCGGTAAATCTCTTTATTTAAATTCCTTATAAGTATAGTCATGCTTGAAATCACATTTAATTTTGTGACCTCGTCTATTTAGTTCCTTATTCGGCCACGCAAAATATTGCAATGAATTTGCACGAAGAAAGGAACGCCGTATTACGCTCATCCATACCTCTATCATATGCAATAGTATAAACAAGAGGACAAGTCAAATAAAGTTCACGGTAAATTCAGAGAATGAGAAACATCAGCATCCAATGTACATAATGTGGCGATTGCTCAATAACTTTCTCTTTACCTTCTCGCAGGTAGGTCGTAAGAATTCTACGTGGCGCCCGAGCTCGGAAAATATCATCTTGGGGTGCTCGGGCCCACACGATTATGGCCGTGAAAAATACCCTTTCAAAATTTCATTAGTCCTACCTGCCGTTTATCGCGAGGCGTCCATAAATTCATTAGCATGGACAAGCGTATTAGCCAATAATTTTGCCGCTGGGATAGCGGAGGCACGGAGGCGTCTCCGCTTTCTCGATTCCACTGATCTCCGCCATTTGAGATATATCGCCTGCGTGTAAAAAGTCGCATAATAGCGACCAACTTGGGTCCAACGGGGGTAATAACGCGATCCTTTCGTCTCTTCGGCTGAAGATTACACCCCCACCACCTCCCTCAAACCGCCAGCCAATCTCCGGTAACCCGGCGCTCTTCACGCTGTGATCTATTTTATTTCTGTTCCGTTTCGCTCCTCGGAAGCCGCAACTCGATAATCCGCCTCCGTTACCACTATCATGTAGTGTGCGTCTATTGCCAGGATAATAATAGGACGACGGTCGCGCGGGATTTTAGCTGACGATGCAAAAGGTGCATTGGCTTTGGACAAGCAAGCGAAATGGTGCAGAATACACAGGTGAAAGTAATTTTGATATTGTGACGCAGCGTGTATACAATCGTCCGACACTTTATTAAATTTTTTCAATGCCCTCTTATATTCGCGATAAGCTATTCATTCTCGATCTGGTCAATATTCGACCTTATTATTATGATAAAATGTATGTGGCGAAGGGTGAGCGGCTTAATACGAAAATATATTGTAAGAGAATATGGTGGATGATATTATGTCATATCGTCGACGAGAATTATACTTAAGTTTATTATACTTGTGCATTGTCAAGTGGGGATACGAGACGCAATGCCGTTCGTTTATTAATTTTTATCAAAAAATAAAAAAAAAAAACAACAAAAAAAAAAGAACAAAAAAAAATAAAAAAAAAAAAAAAAACAAAAAAATAAATAAATAAATAAAAAATAAAAAAAAGTTCAACACTCCGCGTGAGAAGTTGATGGATGAAAAGTATATGTGGGTATAAATAATTTTACGCTTGTCCCGACAAAATCTTCGGCTCACCGAACCCACAAATACGCATTTCCCCGAAATTATTAGTTAACGACGACGACGACTACTTGAAAACTGCTCCACGACGTTCTTTAAAGTTTTTAAAATTTAAACACTCTGCAGCGAGAGCTGAAGAAAGATCGTGCCAGGCTCATCCACCAAATATCCTATTATCGATAAAATATTCAACGAGAGCGCAATGCAATATTTCGCGATTTACTCGATCCCACCCATATTAACCGGAATGATTTATCAGGCGAATAGCGCGTGGCCCGATTTCCCTCTCAACAAATCGCTCACCTGTAAGACGTTTTTCGTGCCACGGATTAATTCGCCATCCTCGGCCATTTCGCCTTTTCCTTTAATCGCTTTTTATATCCCTCCCCCGTCCCTACGTACCCTATCCGACTTCCCCGACTCCATCGCTCCCCTCTCCCGAACCACCCCGCTCCCAACCATCGTGTGTATTCGGCTCTTTGTCGTCTCGGGGTGATTTCCCGGCGACGTCGGTGGGCTTCTTTTGCATCGGCGGCACCAATTCCAGAGGATTTGTTTCGGGGGCACGCTTGGGGTGTGGTAAGCCGACATGAAACCGAGAAGCTCTCACTCTCTCACTCTCTCTCTCTCTCTCTCTCTCTCTCTCTCTGCCTCCCTCTCGCCAACCGGGCTCTCCTAATAACGAGGAATTATCGCGACGGCACAATAGCTGCTCCTGTCGCGCAATCCTCTTTGATCTCGAGCACGGAAAATAATGCCTCGCCATTGCCGAGCGCCCGCGCTAATAGAATAAGATTATTCATATTGGCGCGTGCGCACGAGCGCCCCGGCGCTTAATATCGCGAGGCTCGTAAGGCGTAACGTTTATTCTCGTGTGCCTTCATTTTCGCAATATGGTCCTCGCCGGCGAGAAATGGCTATCGTCCCCGCAACCTGGAATACACTGCTTTATGCGCGTTTCCGGCTATCGTCGCCGTTACTTTGTAGCGGATGACGTGCGATTATTGCGGGCATGGCGGCGGCTACCATTCAATTCCATTACTTTTAAAATAATGCCATCCGAGTGTGCAATCGTCGCTCGTTTCATTTGGCGGGAGTGGCGGAGGTGGAGGAGAGTCGAGGAGACGAGGATGCGTGTCGCCGTGAGATTGGGCGGAAGATTTTAATGTCGAGAAGTTGTAGTAATTGATGAGACTATGTTAATTCGAGAAGGAGCGTAAGGCAGGAAAAAATCCTGCCTTATGAATAATTATCAGGCAATGTTGACAAAATTTATTCCATATAATAAAGATTTTAAGTGCAGTTGAAATACATTGTAGGGAGTGAACGAGATTTTAATTAAAATCTTAGCATGGAGTTGAATGAAACTTAAAATCAATTCTCCTTACTTTTTTCTACTCACTCGTCCATTCATTTTACTCTTTAACAATAAACTTCCTTTCCTTTATACCGCTAACTTTTAACGTATTAAGCAAATAAAAAAGTAATCGCATACACACATATTTTCGTCTTTTCCATTATTTTATCGTTTATGCTTGAGAAATTTTATATAAATGCATACTGAAGCAAAGATTACTCATACTCACGTGTATAATAAAGACGCGGAGGGATTTCTTTTTTCATTTTGCTGTCAAAGACCCTCGAAAATCCGGTGATTTTACGCTTGCGCTCACGATAAGAGATTTCAGAAGGTCTTTTAATGGAAACGGTTTTGACAATCGCCGTGCGGCTAAAAACATTATCTACTTAATTGGCATAAAATATATGATGATATTTTTTTTCTTCTTTTTTTCTTTTTTTTGAAAGCGTCGCTCTATGCGTTTTATTGTTTATCTAGAAGTGATATTCATTCTTTACATGTTTATTTAATATAATACTATATTATTCTTGCATTACTTTGGAGGATTTTTATATTATAAATATTAATATGCCCATTGGTAATGATTGGTAGGCTGATAAGCAATCACAACAACAAAATGCAGATTATTAAATTTTCCTAAGAATATATCATGTTAATTACAAGAAGATTTACATAATTAATTGAAGCTTTAGTTTAAAAATGATATATATATATATATATTTATATAGATGATAAAAATTTATATAAAGTCAAGAAATAGCACAATTTTCAATAATTTTAATGAAATATTGTCAAATTTATGTATCGATTGCACAAAAATATTCAACGCTATGGCCGTCTACATTAACTTCTATAAATTTCATGATTTTAATAGTTTTTTTTTTTTTTTTACCATTTTTATGCGAGGATACAAAAGCATAAAAGAAAAAAATAATAAATGGAAGAAAAAATTTATGTAAGCGTACAAAATTTCAACCATCAATATATCTGGTAATGCTCATTGAGCTACGAAATACTTTATCGGATGGCACAACGTAACCGGAATATTAAAAATTACTACTCACACTATGTATTGATGAAAAACAAATGAGTCGGTTATCTTGAACGACGAATGACGATTATGTGCGCTTTCGTGCAAAGTTTATACATAAATGTTCACTCGCGTAATTATTTGGACGGGTAATTTTCTTGTACCTTGTGCACGACAACGTAGACGATGAAAAATGATAAAGCGAAACGGAGCGAGAAGCGTACTTGTAAGCAAAGGAAATCATTAAGCTGCGCTGCATCTAACAACTTAAGAAATAAATTTATGTTAATTAGTCGAGTCATTTTCAACAATTGTTCATGAAAACTTACAATGCTACGTGCGATAACTCGATTCGCGTATTCGAGCATTAACGAATAAGAGACGCGTCATAGATGATCTACCCAAGTAGTGGACTCCCATTGACTTTAACCCTCTCCCTCTCGTCCCCTATTGCCACCGCACTCTCGTTTAACTTCTAAACACTTCCACGAAAATGCCAAGAAATTTCGTTTCCTCCAAGGTAAGGAGAACTGTTTACAATTCCATTCGATTAACTGGACAATCAAGTAAACATCATCAGAGAAGCAATTCGCAGGAACGAAGCACAGAGCCTTCACTCGCTAGAATCTAGAATTACAAGAATAATTAAAAATCTGTAATCGAGACTGCGAATGCTCGCCTTAGCTCGAACATCGACGCGACGTTCCAGCCTCTCCCCCCCCCCCCCCCCCCCCCCCCCCCCCCCCCCCCCTCCCCTCCCCCTACCGCCCATATGCTCTGAATTTCCGGAACCGCAGCATCCGTCGCTCCTAAACAAAGCTGAACAAATTTTACGCGCCGATAATGCAAGCGGCACTTAATAGTACCTAGAATTTATCCTCAATTAAGGCTCGGACGGGGCTAGCGCCTCGTATATACGAGGACAATATATATTTATTGATATGGCGCTCGCTTGCCGCTTGTTCGAGTTAATCTCCCAGCGCGGGAATTCCTCCTCAGGAGCCCGAGACAAAGGGCGTTAATTTCCCGGGACGAGTCAAGGTGCGCGGATGCGTTCGCCAGTATGTATCTCCGGTACACGGACGTCGATCCCTCCAGGAATGTCACCTTTCCTCCAGCGCTTTCGCCAGGTTTACACTAGCTAGCGCTCGTCACTACCCGCGAGGATCGCTATCTGGATCCCTCATAGATTCCCCCAGTGATCACGGTGCCCCTTGTACACTGCCTCTTCCGGAATTTTCTATACTCTTTCTCCATCAGTAAGTTCGTTTCTTACGTTTCTTTTCTGCTTCGTCGAGCATCTCCCCCCACGCGACCATTATGTCGGCTGAAAAAATACGGAACTCATACCGAGAATCGGGAATTTCGTAGGAAATCAGATTCTTTTAACGTTAATTGGCTTAGAGAACTATCGAGTTAGCTGAGGTTCACTATACTTCCGATGCTGTAATATGATTAAATTCAATATTCTTCTCATTTTGCTCCTTATTCGTTTAATCGATTAAAGGTAGGATGTATTCGTCGTCGGGAGTATGTGTCGCTCTTCCTCGTTAAATTACGTCTTTTAATTTTGAATAGTTAATAATTGAGAGAGCGAAGGTTGACGTGGATTAAATTATCTATGCTTAATGGATAAACTGCGGTGATACATTTAACGATTGTAGAAATTATTCAAATTACCTATTAGATATTTATCAATAAATTTATTCGCTAATTATATATTTTATCATTGCGTATAAATTACAATTTCCTCGGAATATTTTCATTTCTCATTTCGTTTACAATACTGCAATACTGCTTATTGTACTTTATCGAATGTCATTACTGTAATAAAAACGTGTAAAATTATCGGCAATGAGAATAGTGTCCGGTAAGGATCAAACTGAAAATCAAACTGACAATCAATCTCTTTTCATTGCGATAAACTATACGTCTGATTATATATTGCAGATCGTTGACTTATTTTTCCATTAATAATTTGGAATTTGTATTTCTTTGAGATTACGAATCGATAAAGTAACGTTCAATTTGCACATAAAAATAGAAACAAACGTATGGCAAATCTTTATATTCAATTAATAATGGTTTTCTGGTAAGCATGAAATATTGTAATGCTTGCTCGCTATAAAAAAAAATATATAAATAAAATAAATAAAAAATAAATAAATAAATAAATAAATAAAAAAAAAAAAATAGATAAAAAAGCTATCCAATTTGCCTCCCATTATATGTTTAATTTATTCATTTATTCGAGTCTCCATCAAAATGGATGATTGATCGATAATGACTATTGTACGTTGTAGTTGCTTGAGCATATTTAATTTTAACGTAGATGAAGCAAAGTCGCATCACCACTGCGCACAATCGCAAACTCTTTATTACTGGCAATTTGGAGCAGGCTATTACTGTTTTACTTGCATTAAAATTAATCATTCGATCGAAATAAAGCATATGCTTATTAACAATATTTATATATTTATTCACAATACAGGTTACATAAAATATACGTGTCCCCTTTATCTGCTTCATGACGATTACAAATAATTTACATAACACCGATATAAAATATAATAGAGCTATTAAAGATTTTTTTTTTTTTTTTTTTTTTTTTTTTTTTTTTTTTATAAGGACTTAATCAAATATCAGTACGTAATCTGTGATTTATCTTTTGAAAATGGTTGTACTTTTTTTTAAATTTCAATCTTAAATATTGAAATGGCATTTTCATTTGGAATATTTATGATGTATATTTATAAATTGAAACGAAAACTTGAAATAAATGAATAGAGGAGTATTGATAGATAATGTTTTTATATCGGAACTTAAAATAATAACAAAAGAATTACAAGAGAATTCATGTTTAGTACTGTCAATGAATATGAGAGATAGCTCATTAATATTTGTTTACACTTTAATTTAAAAGAAATCTATTCTGATTATATTAGGAAAAAAATTATATTTTGATTTAAAATTGTCAATTTTAGATATCGAACATTTCACAAGCGATTTTCAAATTTAATTTTTTATTAAATTTTTATTACATGTATATATATATATATATATATATATATATTTCTCTCTCTCTCTCTCTCTCTCTCTCTTTTCATTTTCAAATATAAATAATATTTTGAAGAATATTATGAAAAAGTCTTGGCAGACTTTAGTTTCGTCAATCATATTACGTTCTCCCCTCCTACATTGTAATCATATTATAATGAATATTTTAAATTTTACTTTGTCTTCTCCAAAAATAAATAGAACTTTCAGCAAATGAGCAATATATTTAGAATGGAAGGAGATATTTTTTTCACCGACTTTGTTCGTAAATTATTAGGCTGACTTTATCAAATGGTCGCTTATTATTTTTTCACAATGCATAAAATTATTTGTTTCCGAGTGTACGTAAATATTTGATGTATTCTCTCATTTATTCCTTCAGACGGCTATATATAAAATACTGTAGGCTCCAAAGGTCAGAAATGAAATGTAAATATCACAAAGTACGTACAATTATGATCCAAATAAGATATTCATTATTAAAGAATTCTAATTACGAATTGAAAGAGACATTTCATACGGACGAAGGAACGAAACATTATTTGGCCGAATGGGTTGCTATTTCTCATTTTGTCCAAAAGATGCTATATTATGAAACGCTTAGACGACACACAACTTTTCATCACTTTTCATTATTCTCAATAAAACTTCTTATCTACATATTCCACAAAAAATCTTATACATAGTGTTATAGAGAAAAGAAAAAAAAAATCGGTATCCTTAAATATAATACGGTAAATTGAAAAATGAAGCTGGTGACCGCCACTCCCATACGTTTATCATTAGCCTAATCTTGCAACGTAATTAAAAGCTTCGATTATCGAGGTGGCAGTTGGCAAAGCAGCCTCTTAAATCTTATTATTTAGCTGTCGAAGTAGTTGCCAAAAATTGCGACTTTACCCGGCCCTGTCACTCCCATAGTCTCGAATTTATTAACTGGCTCACCATCCCAGCTGCCGTTCATCCGGAAGCAACGTAACGCGTTAATTCATTGTTCGCTCGAGTCTCGAATCGACTCATCCGTAATCGATACGTGCAAGTGCGTACGTAGCGCGCAGTTTGTAGCGAGCGACGGCGATGCATGGACCGAATGCTAAAAGAAAGAAAGAAAGAAAAAAGAAGTAGAAGAAAAAAAACAAACAGAGGGTAACGTAGGGAGGCAAGACAAAGCGGCAGTAGCTCGCGCCCAAAGCGAAAGGTCACCGCAGTTAATTTGCGGATGACACTGTCCAAACAGACGACCAACCCCGGCTCTCGATCTCTCCCGACGAGCGAACTGCGTCGTCCAAAGGTGAAAACATAGAGGGACTCGGTCCGCAATTATTTCGTCCTCTCTGCCGTATGATTGGGCGCTGGGGCGGAGGGCCCAGGCAGAAGGCTGACGAGCCTTGGGGCGCGTAGCCTCGCGACCTCCGCCCCTGGCGCCGGCGCCTGGAACCGACAGGGTCAAGTAGGGGATGCATCTGACAGCGGAAGACAATTAAGGCCCGTATGGCTCGCCCGCGCCTCTGTGACTACGAACTATCGAGTGTCATGCCTCATCGGGCCGAAGCACAGCCGTTCGGGATTAATGCGAGATAGGTGGGAGGTTGCGCGGGCAGAGTCGCGAGTCCGGAGTCTGCGATTTCCTAGGTTTTCGCAGGTTTTCGAGGGCCCGTTGTTCGGTGGGATTGGTGTGCCTGTGCGGCGGTGGAGAGGCGCGAGCTTCCACGAATGAAGTTGAAAATTGGGTTACGTAAGGAATCTTGTTGTTCAAGGTGTCTTGGTGGTTGGCCTGGCTGGATGGAGGGATGGAGGGTTGAACTTGGCCGTTGGTAAAATTGACGAAAGTCAATGGAGCGCTTTTTTTGTTTAAAAGTTTCGAGTCCACGTCGATATGTGCACAGTGGATTAGTTCGATTGGCGTCTTTGTAATGTGTCGTCGAGGTCGTTAAGGTACGGAGTACGATGGTACGAGATAAGAAGAAGCTGTGTCGAAATTTGAAATATTTAAATGCACCGTGTGAGCATTGGGTATAATCTTGGTGTGGGTAGAACATTGTGGAAATATGAATAAGTAAAAAGGAAAGCTCCATGGCTGTCAGGTTGAATATTCTGTTAAGAGTAAGTACCTTGGATGAAATTATAAATGAGTCGGATAATTGTAATCTTGAGGTAGCGGTAGCTTGGGAAATGGGTCGACGGGGATGGAATGGAAAGGCCTCGGACAGTTATATTATCGTCTATGATGGGACGAATTAACGTAGTTTACGAACTGCTTTCTTAAGAAGTATAAAAGTAATATTAGCGATGAGGGAGGTAGACTTTATGAATGATATACAACGATTTATTACTTTGTAGTGAAGAAATTAGATCTTCAAATGTACATTATCTCAGGAAAGATAACGACGATGGCATTAAAGGCAGCTTTCTTAATCAATTTGAGCTTACTTCGATAAATTAGACTCGCGCGATGCTAAGATTATCCCAAGCGATGCTAATGTAAACATTAGCGAAGAGAATTCTTATGATTAATAATGAGATAAGAAAATTTGCAAAACATCGGTAATGAACAACGATATGAAAGTAAGCGATCGGTATCTACGGGATTTTAATTATTAAGAACACGTATTTTAATTACAAGTGTTCATGTAAGACGAATGTACCTAGATGTTGTCATATACAATCTAAGTGTTTTATTTTTAGTAAACAAAAAATGTGCGACTATAATTTGGGATTTTAAAGTCGTCGTGGATGTAGCCGGGATATTTCATAATATTGCAGTAGTAGTGAGTTGAAAATTGATATTTGTATTAAATAATCATTACAGCATTTACCAATAATTAGAGATATTACAAATAACTTTGAAATGTCAAAGAATATTTGCAAAGACAAAATTAATTCAAACTATTCTCGTATTGTTATGAACGATTGTTTAAACTATTATATTACTTTTAATCGTTACTTAATAATAATTTATGACTTTCAATGAGGAATTAACATTCATTTATTGCAGGTTTATGATTTATTGTTAATAAATTTAAAAGAATTATTTAAATGAAAGTTCTTCTGCATATAAAATTAGAGCCATAATAATGAGCTGAATGTTATTTAATATGAAAAAGAAGAAAGAAAACAGAGAAAACAAGATATATACATTCTACATTTTTTTTTACATTTATTAAATTAAAAATCATTAATTTTTTGTTTTTATTTTGTGGCAAAATCATTTAGTAAATGGAATGAAATAAAATCTATGATATTTTTTTTTTTACTAATTTAAGTATTTATATCACACATTTTCTTTATTAATTAAAAAAAAAAAAAAAAAAAAAAAAAAAAAAAAATCAAATAAAAGACAAATTTAATAAATTTTATTCTCTTTTCTTTTCCAAATGTAGAAATATGCGAGATAATCTTAATAAAATTATCCATAAAATCGGTTAGACTATTAATTTCTTTTGTTAGATATACAAAAGAATAATGATTGTGAAAGGAATATAGAATTGTATTAGCATTATTGAGGGACTAAAATGACTGATTGCACTTTATTTATCCTGCAATTTCGTTTCCATTATTATATTCTAATAATCTACATTAATGGAATGTATTGAAATCGCGTCAAATCAGCTCCTTTGCGTTTCAAGTCCACATAATCCTATCAGTTGGATCAGTTTATGTGACGAATGCAATGTCCTTTCATTGATGGAGGTGCTGGATCGATTCTGATGAGATTACGCGATTTACGTTTTCTACAATTCTTCTTGAATATCTATTAAAATGAAACTAGTCGAATTGTAAGAGAAAGAAAATACAGGGACAAAGAGAAGGAGAGGAGTGGCTATTTATAAAAGCAAAAAGTCTGACACATTTAATTTAACGTATAAACTTATTTATAAATATATAAGTAGACAACAGCGAAATAATGTATATATATATATATATAAATGGCGCCTATAATTTATAAATAATAATAGTTATATGTTGCCTAAGCATACATATTTGCATAACATTAGATTACTCTAATAATGCTGATAATTGGCTGTAGACATTATGGCTTTTTATATAAATAGTTAATATTCAGTAATACTAGTTATTGTTGATAAATCATTTAATTATTTGGAAATGTAAATACTGATGTATCTTCATAATAATTGTCCTGTGTAAAATACGGATTTCTATTTTCATATTCATGACTTTCCAAGTACGGCTTCTCATCGTAATTAATTCGATCGACATATTTTATATTATCGTTCTCTCTAATGTATTCCTAATTTATAATAATAAATTTTGCACATTAAAAATATATTGAAACATTAAAAATGAAAAGTAAAAATGTCGAATATTATACCTCGTCAGAAAATTTATGATCTCTATGCGAAGAATCCATTTTACTATTATGATCCATACTCAAATCATTGAATGTATTAAATGATTTTACAATACGATATAATTGCGAGTCATTCTCTTGTTTATTTGTCGGAAAGACAATTTTATTCGATTCACTTTTTTTAATTTTCGTTGAAAGAATATTATTCGTATCTTCGTTTTTCTCTTCATAGTGATTGCTATTATCGAGCGTAAGTTTTCCCGTTCCAGTTCGATCAGCTTCTGGTCCTAAATACACTTGAGGCGAAACGTATCCGGCGCTTGATTGCACATCCTTATTCCGTAAATCTGAAAGGAGGTATTTGTTTGTAATTCTGATGACGTTTCGTCGAATGAAATCATAAAATTTTCAATATTACCTGAACTTTTGCTAAATGGATAATATGGAAATTGCGAAGGCCTGTAGTAATTACCACTGTGACTATTAAAGAAGCGAAAAAAGCCGCCGTTATAGTTATTTAAATATAAAATAAGTTGCTCAGGATTTTGAGGACATCGAGGATACTCTCGATAACACGAGTACGGCCGTCCTCTGTTTGCATATCCAATTAGAGCTGCTCTACCAAATGTTAAAATTGGAGAGCTCCCGCTTAGATCGACAGCGGTTAATAACCTAAGATTATAAGGAAAAATTTAATATTTTTGAAATATATCGCTTCGAGAAAGATAAATAATGATTTTTTAAGAGCAATTTTAATTAAAACATTGGAAAGCGGAAAAATCGAACGATTATGGTGTAAAGCACACAAGCTCCATTAAAGCCTATGTTTTGCGAATGAAATTTTGGCGCCATTATCTTTATAATCAATAGATAGGTACGCAGTGGATCTAGGAGCACGTAGACAGACGCGTTAACGAGATTCCTCTAAAAAAAAAAAAAAAAATAAATAAATAAATAAATAAATAAAAATAAAAAAAAGAAGAAAAAAAGAAGAAAAAAAGAAAAGTAAAATTAAAAAAATAAAAAAAAATTCTTCCGAAAAGTTTGTCAAAGTAAAAATAGCTCCAACTATCTTGAAAATTTGACGTTTGTACACATTCTAGCAATACGCGTTCCCCAATCCACTGGCACATCTTCCACTCCTATTCTCGGAATAACAATACGCATCCGGCTGGCCATAATAAAGCTCAAGAAGCAGAATAAAACTCTCTTTGCTGCATCGATAGCGCGGCGCGAGCAGACGAAATTCTTTACCAAAAAAGTGTGCTCGGGCCGAAGCTCGGGGAGGCCGAAGTTTGCCTGTAAGCAAGACTCCCGGGCGTTGAACCACTGGCCACTTCGCAAAGAATCCTTGGAATGCACTTCAAGTCGTCGTACCGAGCGATCGAGGATAAGGCGCCAAATAAGTTGTTGCCCGGTCTGGTGAAACTAGCTAAATCAAATAAATTCGGTAAGCTGGGGAGTGGCAGTCCTCCGGTAAGCAGCGACGCTATCTGTAACGATCCAACCTTTGTTTACGTTCCATTAAGTAAGCCTGCGACTCGCTCACTGGGGAGTCCAGCCGATTATAATTAGGGAGATATTTACCGTCTCGGTGATATAATGATTCGAGGAGGACGCGCCATCGAAGACTCTCGGATAATGTGGAATGGGATGCGATTGCCTTGCCTCCTCGTCAATGCGACTCCATATTATTTTGTTATAATTGGCATTTTGCTGCGCGATAATCATCGTCGCCAGATCGTTCATGCACCTAGTACGTGCAACAATACGTGAATAATTACGCGAATAACATGTCGGGCTTTAATCGTCATTAAATATTTGCGACGTTGAAATATAATTGATAAATGTGATAAGTAGCGTCTTTGCGCAGTCCCAATGCCGAATAATTCGCGTAATTGAAAGAATGAGTAACCCATACATTCAGCACATTGATTATCAATTATCCTTGGGTAAATTTGTTCTGTCGATATTTTTTGTATTTGGACGTTAAGTCCCTCGTTACTCCTCATCGAGTATACAATTGCAATTTTAATGTTTCGCCCCGTCGCTATTTCACTGCATGGACGAACAATTTGCGCTTTGAATTCTATTGCCGTCATAACGATTAACATAGGTAATGGCCGCCCAATTATATCACGCGTAATCCCTATTGATGATGGCGTTAAAAATCCAAGGCTAAGGCAGTGGAGTTGGTATATAGAAGTGGGAAAACTCACAGTAAAAGATCGGCGATGTTGTACGTCCTCGTATCCTCGTCGAAGTTGCAGATCCTCCTCGATCGCGGCGTTTCCGGACTCTCGGGTCGCTGGCCCTCGAGCGTCAAAATATCGGCGATCGCTAGTCCCATCAGCAATCCCAAAATCAATGAGTATTTCGGATAAACGAGAACCATCGCTTGGGCTTCCAATGATTGAAGAGACTGGTGGCGGGTAGATAGATAGATAGATAGATAGATAGATAGATAGATATAGAT
>NW_011948422.1:7770394-7849077 GCF_000503995.2 Ceratosolen solmsi marchali
ATATATATAGATATATATAGAGAGAGAGAGAGAGAGAGAGAGAGATAGAGAGAGTGAGTGAGAGTGTGAAAGAGAGAGGGAGGGGGCAGTTTAAAATGCGCAATGAGCCACTTGAGGTCAGTTTTGCAGAGTTTTCACGCGGCTCGGAGCTAATTGGACGTCACCGCGCTACGTTTTCCCGGGGCTGGAGATCCATCTGGGGTGGAAGGGGACTGGAAGCCGGTTAAATCGGCGGCTAATAATCTCTCGTCGCAAGGGTCGTTAAGTTGATAGAAGCACCGGCACGTATGCGAAGCCACTCGTCCAATTGTTTAGCTGGTTACGTGTTTTCGATGGGCTCGGATGCCCGCGGATTTGACGCGTACGTGAGGAGCGGAAAAGTCGGGCGCTTATCGCGACGACGCCTCGCGCTTTCCCCGCTAATCACCTTTCGCCAAGCACATATCTTTCCTCGGGCTGGAAGGAAATCGCGGGACTTTATTCGCGTCCCAGATTCTTTTTAAATTGCTAGGTAATGAAGAATTTGACGGCCACGGCTCTAACCGCAGACCACTCGCTTCGACAAAATAGGCTTAATAATATTTCCCAACGGTACTCCACGTTTACTTTGCACGCGACATCAAAAAACCATATTTGCTCTCCACCGAAGCCATAATCCACTTGGAACGTTTAGATACTTGCAACTATATTAAAATATACAATAGCTTTGAGATTTTATAGCTTACACAACGCCACTCGCCACTCGCCACTCGTCACTCGCCACTCGCCACTCGCTATGCCAACCGCCTCTTTACACATACGCTTTTCACGAGTGTTTAGCCAATACTATTGGCCGATTGTAATCGCGCAGCCCGTGTTCATTAAAGTCACTTTAAAATTCAATCTACGTTAAGGAATGGCAATGTACTTATATGTATAAAAGTCGTTTAAATTATATTAAGCGCGCGGGGAGGGAGCATGGTATTGAGATAGAACAGAAATTACATTAAGCGTAAAATGTATTGACCTGACGCAACGTCGATATGCAAACGCAAAGGCGCTCTAATTATTTATCAATAAAATGTAGAAGCAATTTGTATACGTCGTAAGAGTATGTTGCTCGCAGTGACGTGCGTGCGATTTGATTTCAGTCGGGCGGGCGATTTTGCCTAGTGCCATTCATCGGTTATGCCAACAACCGCGAATCCAATCGCGTTTAATTATGCGGAAAACAAAGGCCACGATTATACCGACGTATTTATGTCGTTATGACGCTAAACGAAGAAGAGACGCTAAAGGAAGCCGCGGTGGGATTAAAAGGTAAAAATCGCGATGCTATTGTGAAAGAATAAGAGTTTCGCGGCTCGTCCCTTGCCAGTGCACCTTATTTATTCTTATCTCGCGCACGTAAACTCGCACACGGGCAAGTGCAGCGACGAGGTTGGAGACGCTCGTCCGGGTCCGTGACAACCGGGAGATTCTTCGTAACTGGTGTAAGACTCGCGCGTGTCTGGCACCGACGAAGAAAGCCGTGTGTGGGCCAACAAAAACGTCACTGCCTCAAACTTGAGCGCTTTCTCTCATCCCCCCCCCACCCCCTACCGCGCCACCGCCGTCCATCCCTCACTCTCTCTCTCTCTCTCTCTCTCTCTCTCTCTCTCTCTCTCTCTGTCCTTTGTCACGCGCGCACACACACACTCGTCTTTTCTCTCACTCTCTTTCGCTACCGCGCTGTCGATGGTGAGGAGCGCGAAAACTGTATAAGCGTTGTCGCGCTCATTCATATGCGTAGTCGCATTTCTGTTTCAGCTGTTTCACCTAAAATCCCTAGAGGAGTGGATTCCCATGTTCGACGCGTAAGATGAAAAAATATCTCAAAGTCAAAATGCCGAGATGAAACGAGTCAATCGCGATGGAGACTTAACCTTGTCAATCGTCCATTCGAAAATAGGCAAAATAAATTTTCATTTACTTATTTCTTCAAGATTTGATCGAGCCGAAATCATAATCCATCTCTGTTCTATCAACGGCATAATCAAGTTGTATAATTATTACGTATAAATAATAAAATCATTCATTAATGGATGGATGGTCTGAAATAATTATTCTTATTAAAAAACAAAAAGATATTATAAAAGAAAATATTTTGTAAAATCTCGCGAGTGAAGATAAAATGCAATTTAAAAAAAACTAATATATATATATATATATATATTTTAACAATTTACAAGTGATTATATTTATCACTTGTAGGAATTTTAATCACACACAATGAATACGTGATATGCGTTTTAAATTTTATTTGAAATAATTTAATATATTTCCGAATTATATTACTTGAAAACTAAAAAATTAAATTTTGAAATCTGAAAATTCGATAAGATAAAAATGATCGTATCAATTGTATTTATTACAATTCTAAAATGACACTGACACTCGAAGCTTTCTTTTTCCCATAATTCACTCAATGTTAATGTAGTAAAATCTTAATGATGCTTCATGAAAAGTATAATAAAATATTACAACAGTACATACAATCAAATAATAACAACACTTTTTTCATATAACAATATATTTTATTTACATTAAATTAATATTGCTTTTATTAACATTAATTTAATATTAGTTGAAATTGGCGGAAATAAAATTGTCAATAATTAGCTAAAGTAACAAGCTCAGATTAAATATGTAATACTTCAAAATGTTCAATATTCTTCAAGTGTTTTAAACGACAATTCCATTGTAAAATATTATAATTTAATTTCGTTATTTAAAATGATTATGGTATTTAAATACCATATTTTTCAATGAAATCTTACTTTATAAGATAAGTATTATTAAATATGTAAAGTTCTTTTAATTAATAATTTAAATAATTCATTATTTTCGAATAATCACTAGAATTTGAACTTTAAATATTACGAATATCAATCTATTCGATTGATAATTAAATGAATTATGTCGTTTTATAGGCATTAACAATAATTGTTTATATGAAGTTTTTTTTGAAAACAAACGTATTAATTCATTTTGCTTGTGATTATAGTAAATTCATTATTTATGCCACCACGATTGTTCATCGTATAATTATTTAATGTCATAATTAAGTATACAAATTTATTAAATAAGTAAAACAATATCTTCCATATTATGGTAATATTTATTTACTGAACAGACAAATGGTAGGTAAATAATAATAAATTATACTTTCATGTTAATTCTATTAATGATTTCTCATCCGATTATTTCGACTTTTTTATTATTGTCAATAACCTTGCTATTTATTATACTATTTACGAATAATGTTAATGTTATGAAATCTTATTGCATGGAATAATCTATATAATTTTTTTTCGACAATTTTGTAAACAACGCCTACGTACATCTTTGCGGTTTTTATTATCTAAATCATTATAGTTACATTGTAAATTTATTTTACGGTTCTGTATTTCTACAGAATTGCCGATTTTAAAACAGAACAACATACAAAATTATATCGTATCAAAAACATTCGTCTTAATTTTATAAATTTTACTAATTAATTTACTTATTCATACTTATTATTCTAAAAAAAAAAAATAGAGATAAAATATAAAAATACAAATAGGTAAGAAATTATATAAAAATGAATGATATTTATGATAACTAGAATAATATATAATTTATATAGATATACAATAAAAAAAATTTAGTACAATTTTCAATAGTTAAGCTTACATAATGGTTTTATCTAAATTTAATCATAATAAAGTATTTATACCATTATTTGGTTATTATTATTACCATTTCAGGCCAAATCCGGCCTTAACTAAATAGAAAATTATGATGGAAGAATGAAATAAGGTTTTTAAATGATGGATTATTTATTTTGAATAGTAAATAAATCGGTTAAATTCCATATATTAATAATGAAAATATGATCTTCAATGGAAAATAGAATACTTTGAAAATTTTATAAAGTAAAATCCTATATTTTCACATATTGGAAAACCTTATTGGCGTTTACCCAGATAGATCAAATTAAGTAAAGGAATATAGATATGAATATAATTTGACAATAATTTATCCCTTTATTTTAATTAACGACGTATATGTGTAATCGTTGCTCATGAATGCATTGGATATAAAAAGCTAAAGCTTACACACTAACACAGGTTTGAGAGGTCCTGTTTATTTGAATTAAATGTTGGTTACATTTGTTATATGTTGGGCAAATAAAAAGAATTTACGTCAGAATACTAAAAACTAAAATCAGTATGACAAATTAATAGATATACTTTATCATTGAATGAAATATATAAAAGATTTTGTAACTTAAATAAATTATAAAATAGTTTAGAAAGAAACCAAAATAAGAAAAAAAAACATTTACAGGTAGAATAATCGGTGCTTATCAGTAGTAATTACGTCCATGAATTTTTTCATTAAAAATATAAACATGTAATAATATAATATATGTAATATATTTTATATGTTTCGTATGATTTGTGAAATTATTTAAAAAACATTAAATTTATTACTGCGTATCAATTTCAATTTCATTAATTGCTTGATGTGTTTATTATTCCATGCAGACAAAGTCTTAATTATGCAAATAATTTTTTTTTTTTTTTTTTTTTTATCAAATTAACCATAAATTGCCTAATATAATCTAATTCAATTTGTATTGTTCGTACAATTGTTTACACTATAAATAGTAGAATATTATTTATTAATTACATATTAATAAATATTTCGATTCTTTTGACGCTTTATGGTTCTATTATGTATTATTTAAATGTCAAGTGTTTATTAGATTCCATAATTTTGCAGCTAGAAGACATATATATTAAGAAAAAGAGAACATATCAATATTGAAGTTTTATTTATAATTTATTATTTGTAATTTACATATAGAGAAATAAATGTACATATTTTCCGTTCACAATTACAACTACATAACAATCTCCACGTAACTATCCTTAACTTATTGCCGCATCATCAAATACATTGTTAATAAATGCGCGTTCAATCTGTTGTTGCGAACACGACTATTGTTTACGTCATTTATCCAAAGCACCATTAATCATTGCTACGCGAGTTCATTTGGAGACAACATCACTTTACTTCTTAAAATCTCGAATGTATGTTCAATATCATAACTAGCGTCGCCGTGTATATGCGCCTATGCCAGCAAAATTGCAATTAATCATTGTCTGCTAACAGACAACCCGTAATAGCTTCTTGGTGCACGAGCCTCCTCCATCTTCTTTTGTCCTCCTCGTGTTTTCTTCGTTACCCAGCGAGCCGCGTTCTCATAGAAATGTAGGAAAATGGCCAAATAGCGGATCTCGCATGGAGAATAATTATCATAATCGTAACATCTCGCTAATTAATTTTTCATCAATTGATGTTTGTCGCGAGCGCGCTCTCTTGATAAAAACGGTCGAGCATGAGCGAGTGAGAGAGGAGCTGAGCAGAGGAGCTGAAGCCGAACTTACGAAATAGACGGGCTGATAGTTTTTGTGCGTGTGCCCGCGCATGTGTGTGCGAGAGAGGGAGAGAGAGTGTGTGCGTGTGCGTGTGCGTGTGCGTGTGCGTGTGCGTGTGCGTGTGCGTGTGCGTGTGCGTGTGCGTGTGCGTGTGCGTGTGCGTGTGCGTGTGCGTGTGCGTGTGCGTGTGCGTGTGCGTGTGCGTGTGCGTAGTGTGTGAGCGAGCGAGTGAGCGAGTGCGAGGGTGGGAGGAATTGGGTGGAACGGAGGGGGAGTACGGGTGGGCGGGAGGGATAGGAAGGAGCTATTACTTCACTCGGAGAAAGTGCGGCTATACGTAAGCGTACACGAGCGTCAAATGTAATGTACCTTCGACGCGCTTTGATTTTTATGTCGTTTGCTTGGACAATCGGACACGATAACTCACGTCGCGCTTAAAACACGAAGATATTTATAAACAGTAAGCTAGGGAGGTATTACTTTATCTTGTCAACTTAGGAATTAATTACTTTGCGCAGACGTCGTCTTTGTACAAGCTCTTTTACGCGCGTTTTCAATAAATTCTCGGCTACCGCGGGTTTTGTCAAAGTGTCCAATGAAATTGAGTACACGCGATATAATGAAAGAGCAAGCGGCCATGTTTTTTTTTCCTCTTTTTTTCTCTCCATTTTACCACGGGAAAACTTATTCGAGGACTGAGCAGCCGGTTATGTGCTGTTCGCGCGATATTATTTACAGAGCACTTAAGCCGCCTCCTAAATTGACGAACGTGAAATTACATGAACGTTAGTAGAGTTTTATCTTTGATTGAGAGCTCGGGATGTGCAATCAATCCGATAAAGGGATCGTGCACTCTCTTCCGCGTTTCGCCAACTGATGACAAAGTCGTGGGCTGCCGACAATGTCACCCAAGAACACGCTGAGTAAATAGTTCTCCTTCATCAAATTGGGCGAGGATTTGTATTGACTGAAACAAACAAAAATGATAATTACTTTAGTTGGCGCGAACGCGCCGCCTAATAAATTAACAACGATCTCCAATAGCCGGCCGATCTTCATTCAATCATCATTGATTATTATAAATTCCAGGTCAATAGCGCGTATATTAATGGCTGCGTTTCGTGAAAAGGGAAGTACGTAGATTTTAAGGTATTATTACTACAAGTCAGTGTCGCAGATTTCCTTGGCGTATAAACGTTTGTTGCATATAAAATGCAACTTCTGCAAAATTGGCTGCGAAATCCGAATATCCGTTTGCATGGCATCGGACTTTAAAATGATTTCAAATGCTTTGAAAGACTATTGCCAACTGCGAGTCGGCAAGCTGATCTCGCGATTTCTTTATTTATAGAAAGCCAGATTTTTTAGCATTTTAGACTCTTGAAAATCTCCTAGGGACAAGTTTATGGAGGTAAAATATTCAAGAATGATTTACACGACGAGCTATTGTAATAAAACAAGTGAAATTTACATAAAACTTTCAGGATATTTTGTTTAATCTCATAGTTACACTTCCTGTTGCGAGATTTCCTCAATAATAATTTCTCTCCATCTACGCCCATACAAATACAAATATATTTCACTTATATATTTAACTTAATATCCAAGCATATGTGTAATTAGCTAAAAATTCAAAGGCCGCAAAGCCATTTATTTATTCGAAACTTACAATTGACAAGCAAAGATAAATAAGCTTATTAAAAGGGCGATTAAGCATGCGCATTCAAGTGTGTTTATTAGCTCTCCTATACATCATTACACATAATTGCTTTCGCGTTAGTAAACTACATTGACAAGTTTTCGAGTGCCAGAAGGTTCGCAGCAGAAGCGAGTATCGACGAAGCCGTTGAAAAAACAAAATCAAAAACAAAAACGAAATCAACAACAAAAACAAAATCAAAAACAAAAACGAAAACAAAAACAAAAACGAAAACAAAAACAAAAACAAAAACAAAAACAAAAACAAAAACAAAAACAAAAAACAAAAACAGAAAAGAAGCAAACTCGTTTCTAAATCCTGTGCAGCATCACATTAATAATTAAGATGTGGAAGGGGGCAGCTAGGTCGGCCGGCAACTTCCGCCCTCTCCCTAACTATAACGTCGCAAATTCTCAATTACGGCGAATGAATATTTCATCGGACGATATAAAAGAGACGAGCCAACAAGGACAATAACGATCAATGAAAGATTCACGGCTCAGTTGGCGCCGGCACTGCAAGATTCATCAAACGGGTCCACGTGGAACGGAGAAAAGAACGAGTCGTGGTAACGGCACGCGCTACGCGTTTAGTAAATCTCGGGAACGAAGTTGCCTCCTACGAGAACGATCTCGGAATTCCTAACTGCGCGACGCTCTACGCTCTACCCTCGGCTCCGCATTAAATTAAATCCAACTGTACGTAATGCCGGCAACAGATAACCTTAATGGCGCCCAGATATCCTTCTAATGCATCACGATAATTCCGCAGCGGCTTCTTTCGTCCGCGCGCCTCTCCTACTCGGCCAATCAAGCTTCGACGCTCCCGAGGATTGATCGGACGGATAATTTTCTATGTTAATGCGTTTAGCGGGACGATGATGGGACAATGGCTTCGGCTCTCTTGTTCCTCAGCTGATGAATTTTACCGGCAGCCGGACGTCGCTTTCAATGCGATTGCTTGTTGATTCAATGGGGGGGGGGGGGGAGGAGGAAGGAGTCGCTCGTTCATGGGGGTTCTTTTAAACAATCTCGCGTATAGAAACTTCACGATCGAGGCAATATTTTTACGTCTTATTTAGAAAACATAATGCCAAAAGACCCAGATATACTACTGCCTTTAAAACCTGGATGTGGCATTATATTAATGCAAATGCTGTTTAATAAATAAAGAAAAGCAGAAAAGAAAGCATTTTCAACTTTCAGCGCAATGCAAAGAATTAATAAATCAATCAAATCGATTGCAATATTAATGATAATTACAATAAGACGTTTCATCGCTTCGCTGTCGATCCTCCACAAGACAGACGGTCAATATATTTTTTTCTTCTAACGTTCATTTATTAGCTTTATCATACGTCTTTATAATATTATTATAATCTATCCAACGCCCTGTAATTACGACGATAATTTTACTTTATGCCTGATAGAAAGTGAAATACAAATTATTTCATAAATCATTAAGATGAATTATAAGTGCGAATAATTGTTAGGTGCCTGTAAGTACTCATCGGCGACAATAATGTCAATCTATTATAAATAAGCAGTGTTAAAAGAAAAATCAATATAAAAATTAAAAATTCTTTAATAACTGTACAGAACGAACGTTGTAAAACATCGAGAACGAATGAAATTACAAGTGAATTTATATTATGGAGAACTAATGACTTGTTTATCATCGTATTAATGTTGATTTATGCAAAATAACGAGATATTAATAGTCCTAAATTATAAATATTTATTAACCTATTACGACTTTAATTCCAATCAATAATATTCTCTTGTTCTTCGATCTTTACTCACAAAAATTATAATTCAAAAATATTGGCCGATCCCCTTAAACTGTAAAAAATACGATAAAAAATCTTACTTATCTTTAGTAAGCAAAATCGATAAAAGTATATTGTAATTGACTAACGGCATAAATAAATCATAAGCAATACTTCTTGATTGGAAAAGATTGCTTAAATTTATTCTAAGATATCAAATATTAATGGCTATAATACTCCCCAGAGAATTCTTTCGCTTGATCTTTGCCGATAGAAAGTGAAGAAAAGATAAAGTCTAGAATATAGTTGATGCGGTTATTTTTATAAATTTTATACAATATTTTAAGTGGATTAATTCGTGAAAAAGAATTGAGTTAATAATTTTTTTTTTTTTTTTTTTTTTTTTTGTATTTGGCGAATACGTTTCTTCTTCTTCAGAAAATTTCGATGTCGAAAATATCGATAACGTTAGGCGAGAATTTTGAATTGTCGACTCTATTTGCGTGCCGAGTACCTCAATCACAACTACTCATTAATACATTTACATTATAAGTGGTAAATTTAGTTCATTTCTATATGGTAATTTTAACGTAGATAAAGTGTATTATTGCGAAATAAGGTTATACAAGTGGTTAGAAATTAATTCGGTCATATTATTTTAGGCAACATAAATTAAATCACATTTTTCTTTTATAAATTATGTCTTATATATATATATATATATATATATATATATAACACGTAACTTTTCCACGATAATACCTTTACTAGTACATATAGTAAAATTATTAAGGAAGCCTATGAATGCTTAATAAAAAAAAAAAAAGTGAAATATAATTTATTACGAGCTGTAAATATAATATTTTTATTTATTTTGTTTTTTGTTTTTCTACGATTTATGCATAGAAATGAAAATAAGTTAAAATAATAATGGTAATTTATCCATGTATTGTATGCCTATTCTTGGATTTTAACGACACAAATGACGTACTCTCGAAGAACATATTTAATTTCATGGGAATGCATCTCTTTTCTTTTAAGGCTCCTTGAAACGTCAAATATTATAATAAATAAAACATTTTTCAAAAGTTAGCGCTCCCTTCATTATATATTACACGTAGTGGCCTATCACTAGGTCTGTTACTTTTTCAAAGCGATACTTCCGTGACACGCCTTTAAAACTCCATAAGAATGCTTCGGTCGCTTCCACGAAATTGCGATGTACATTTACCGACTTATCGATTACAATTACGTACATTTGCCTTAATATACAGTAATGACCGTAGCCAAGTCACGAAGGGAAATACTAGATAATAATACTAAGGTGAATTATTTTTCAATGCGAATTAGTCAACCAGGCGCTCAAGACTTCTTCCCGAGCAAATTGCCAATATATTTTTAAACGGTAATTTCTTTAATATTTACAATGGTCTTTTAATTTTACTCCTTTTGTCGGACACTGGCGATCTCGTGCTAAATAAAGCAAACGCGATTGAAATTACCGGGACAAAAGCGATATATTACGATTAGATAAAATCTAAATTATTTTTGCGAGCGCGGCTGTACTTAATAAAATTAAAAAAATACCGAGCGGTGGGTATGTACCATTTGCGCGCGCGCGCGCATAAAGTCATTGCGAAACCGGCCTGCCTGACAAAGTATGATTGCTCAATCGTCGAGCGCTCAAAAACAGATAATTTATCGTTGCGTCAAATCTCTAATGCTTCATTTCTCCCTAATGCTCACACATACATATAAGCATGCGCGCGTATCATTACGGTTGTCGACGTGCAACTTGTCGTGCCGAGCTTTCAACCGACAGTCAGTTTGACTTTCGTCGTGGTTGGTCACGCGCGACTTAACCGCCTCCGCCAGCTACGAAACATTGACCTTTTTCGCGACTGCTTTTCTCGTGGAAACGACGTGTGCCAGCATCGGCACCTCCACCATGCTCAGCCACTTTCTACGCTGTTCGCCCTATCTCAGCCACTACCTTTTACAATGGTTATTGTCATTTACGGTTGAGCGAGCGCGCAATTGTAGCGTTGCTTTAGCGCAAAAGTGAAAATAAAGCAAAGCGAAAATCAAAAAAAAAAAAAAAAAAAAAAAAAAAAAAATTAAATAAATAAATAAATAAATAAAATAATATCAAAAAAAAAAAAAAACAATAAAAAACAATAAAGGAACAAAAAGAAGAAAATATATGGCCGAATAGTATTCAAGTCTTTGAGTTTTCAATAGAAACTAACTAACTATTAAGTTTTCGTTTCTTCTTTATCATACGTAATAATGTGAATTGTTATCTCGTAAGGTCGGACGATCGTCTTTATTATTTTTAATCTTAGATGAAGAAATTTTAATGGTGAAAGAGGGAGTGTTTGGTAAAGATTTATCGTGAGAAAACCGGGAATTAGCACGTACCAAGCGATGAAAAGTACCAACACCTCGAGCATTATGATCAGTTACTTATATTCGATGTACCATTTATTTTTACTGCCTTACATTTTTCTTTATCTTATTACTATCATTAGAAAAAATATGTCGTTTCTTTAAACTCA
This sequence comes from Ceratosolen solmsi marchali, assembly GCF_000503995.2. Lineage (NCBI taxonomy): Eukaryota > Metazoa > Arthropoda > Insecta > Hymenoptera > Agaonidae > Ceratosolen > Ceratosolen solmsi. The sequence goes on from NW_011948422.1 coordinate 7,781,870, forward strand.
TGACGATTCAAACCTACGAGTCATGACGATCAAGATGACTACCAACCTTAATTTTTTCACTTTTTTTTTTTTTTTTTTTTTTTTTTTTTTTTTTTATGAAACGCATACGAAAAAGTGCAGTTTTTGCGTCACTTCTATCGCAAAGGAGTGTCAAATACGTTTAAAATAAGTATTTACGATATAAATTCAGAGCTGATCCATATCACATGCGTAATCCCCATTGTACTTATATTCAAATGTTTATTAGCATTAAACTTTGTCATTAAACCATTAAGAATGAAAGCTATGCTTATGCTTATATAACAGGTCTGAATAAAACCAACTAGCTTTACCTGAAAACAACATCCCAGTCGAGTGCGCGTTCTCTACTCCTCTTTTGTAGCGTTATCTCTGCATATTTCGCGCATATTCTTTCGTAAATGCAGACATTTTCTCCAAGTTCAGCTATCAGCTTTTTTTCAACGGTTCCAACGTCTAGAATTTCTTCATCGTGCGGTCTTGGAAGTGTTCTTTTAGTTCGATTCATATATGTTTCTAAAATAAAGATCTCATTAGTATATCTTGTTGGCGTGTAAATTAAAGCGCCGGAAACATATTTATTTGCAATGTTATTTTGTAAGTTAAGATACGTCGACCGATTGCCTCCTAATTCTTATGGTATGTAACACTACGCACGTGTACGAGTAATTCCAGTTAAAATTTTATACTGATTATGCGGCAAAATTGTATTATTCCTATATAAATGTAATAACAAGTGAATTTTTAATTTCTATTTGCAATTAAACGATTTTTTCACTTTATAGTTTTTGTCGAGTATAATTATACGTCATTTTTACGCTTTATGAAATATTCCTAGTAATACATTGATTAATTCACACACATATATATATATATATATTTATATGTATATATATTTCGATTCTAATTATTCTATTGAATTAATTATTTAAATAAATTAATGTTATGGTTCTATAACGCGTAAATAACAAAAAAAATGTATATATATATATATATATATATATACATTTGGGATGGCTTTTATTTTGATGGCTTTTGATAATTAATTAAGGAAGTGCAATATATTTTATTGTCAATTATCAATTTTAGTCTCACTTTGATGTAATGTATATATATATATATGAGTGTAATTTATGAAGAAAGGTCGCATCAATGTAAAGTTTTATGGTTACGATATTGTTACATGCGTCTACTTTACAGGAGGTCACGAGCAAGTGGAACACTTTCGCTTTCGCCACTTAGTTTGCACATGATGCTATACGAGCATTCACTTCTATCATGCACACAAGTACTTACGGAACTGAATACTTCCTCGATTTTAAAGCAAAAGTTAAAAACAACTTTTTTGCAATATTATTGCACTCAACTTTCTTTAACAAGCTTTGTTTCAGTTTTATTTTAAATGATTTGATCAAAGCAAATATATATATATATATATATATATATATATATACATTACATTTTTATTTAAGAAATGTTTATAATGAATTAATGATACATTAATAAATGCACGCATTTATGATAGATAATTATAAAATATTTAGGTAAAAATATTACAAGTATCATAAGAAAATTTAAATTTCATTGAATAAATGTTATATGAATTACACATTTCGCTATTGCATTTGACAGATAAACTTATCAATTTTGCGACGAAAGAAATTAATAACGTAATAGTATAAAATAAATCTACTCGACGAGAATTGTTGAGAGAAATGTTTATTTATGTTTATTTATGTTTGTTTATGTCAAACTCTACATTACATATAGAATGTGTAAGTACATCGATTGAACGATAATTCAAAATCATGAAGTGAGGTCGTGAAAAAGAAGAAAATTTAAAACAAAACTAATAAAAGTTAGTCAATATTCAAAGAAACGCTTTCTCTATTTCATAATGCAAATACAAGTGTATTTGGCAGAATTTCATGATGACATATCAATGGAATTACTTACGAGGATTGAGTGAGTAAGCCAATTTCTTAACAAAATTTGTAATTCGAACAGCGGCTATTATAACTGGAAAGCCAACTAGTTGCACGGGCAGTTCAAAAAATGGCTCCTGCGGTGCAGGCGCCGATCCTACGTAACTCAGCATAATAAAGCAACAGGCCAGAATTACCGATATCCTTGTTAGACGCATCCTGAATGAATTTATTATCTGAAAAATTATAATTCTTTGTTATCATAAATTAAGCATTCGCTCCAATTGTTGTATATCTATTGCAACCATGAGTCGTACGTTTAAAACAAAATCTCGATAATAACAATGACAATGACAATGATAATGATAATAATCATAATAATAATAATAACAACGACAACGATAGTAATAATTATGATAATTATAATAATGATGGTAATTATAATAACAAAAATGACCTGTAAATCATTTAATATTAATTAAAAGTTCTAGATTAAATAGTATTGAATTTGCAAACTGTAATGAATTCTACAAAATAAATATACGTTACTGTAGCATTCCGATAGATATTATTCTCAACATTATGTTTTGATATAATAAATCATGTGTTGCAAGAAATTCGAAATTATTCAAGGTATTTAACATAATATGGAAAATTCGTATAACGAGTTAACTATTTTCTGAAAAGAAATATCGCTGTCGGCGATTGAGATTTCGGAATATGAATGAAAGATTTTTAAACGAAGTTGCGAAACATGTATAATGAACGAAATTTCAACAAAAAAAAAAAAAAAAAAAAAAAAAAAAAAAAATATTCAATACTATAATTAGATTCAGATTTAAAAATCTTTACTAACTTTTAATTTTTACTTTTAACTATTTTACTATATCAATTGTTTCACTGCGGGCATTCAAAAAATTTATCGAATGTAATATACGAATATTTATAATTAATATCAAAACAATAATGATCCAAATAGAATAATAAATATCTATTAAGATACACTATTTATATGTTTGCTAAGACAAATATCGTTGAATTCTACGTAAGGATTAATATTGATATAATCCATGACTATATATTATAATAAAAAAAAAAAAAAGAAAAATGAAGAAGAAGAAAAAAAAACAAGAGAAAATTTAATTTATTAAAAAGTAATATTTTCTTTTGTAAAAAATCTTAATGAAAATTTGATGGCTACTCTGTTGTTTTATTTATTTATTTAATTATCATAAATTTACAGAATTAATTCGATTACGAGCGAAGAATTTTTTCTAATGTTTTTATTAAAAGATATAAAAATCGTATATATTTTAGCTTCTAATAATTTATGATTCTTTACGATAGTTATGCGTGTAAATTGTACGCGTGAGATTATTCCCAACGAGCAGTCGCAGATAATTGATTAAATCAAAAAAATATTGTAACGGCTCGCCCATTCGATTCTTACAAGAGGAAAACTGAACAGGAAAGCTATGATCGCGAAAGCTTTGTTCGTAATTGCTCCTTATAAATCCTTGTTCGTCTAGTCGAACAACTTATCGAAAAAATCATTGTATATTGTATCGATGTTTTATAGAAGTCGAATTCTTAAAAATAATGGACTAGTCCTGTGATTAGTTTTAAACATGCGTCTCTATTAAATTTCCACTAATAGAATCCAATGGCTTTGACAATATGAAAAATCCTTAGCGACATATTTTTAGAACATTTTGCTTATGTACGAATAATTTATATTACTTCTACGTGTCCATACTCGAAAATATTTATTTCGAAAATATAATCTCTACTATTATAATTACGAATTGTACAATAACATAAATTTCATTATATTTGCTTTACACTCTTGTTCATTTGCCATTAAAATTATTCTATATCTATAAAATTTCTATAAAGTCAATCATAGATTGAGTTTTGTCAAAATTATATTTTAAAGTAATCATTATTACAATTCAAATTTTAAATACCCATAATTTACATCACAATGTTTATCATAATAAAATGTGCATGAATATTAAGCGTAAAACGTAAATATTCAATTACTTTTTTACTTTATTAAAATAAAAACATCCTATCTTGATAATTATCAAATCGAACATGTGAATTTATTTCCTACAAAACATTGAAATTCTAAGTCTCGTACCAATTATAATATAAAAAAAGAAAAGCGATTATAAAATAATTAATCTCATATTCTATAAAATTTATTGGATAAATAAGTGTTGTTTTTCAGATATTCATTCTTTTTATAAAAAAAAAAAAAAAAAAAAATTAATAAATTCAACTTTTTCTATCGAAGATGGAATTGCAATAACTTTTTTTTGTTATATAAGAAAAAAATTATTATTGATCTAATTATTTTCTTATGTAAACATGTTTTGTCATATTTATTCGAGTGATTGTAAACATAATTTTTTATAATACTCGTATTATGTATTGCAAAAAAAAAAAAAAAAAAAAAAAAAAAAAAAAATTGAAAATGATGTATAAATAAAGAAAAAATGCATGTAAAATCAGATTATGTAATACATAGGTGATCTTTAATATGTGTAATAAAATATTTCAATTTTCAGCTTGTAACGCAATTGGTAATGCATTGCTTCGTGAAAATTTGTGATTATTAGTACGATCTATCGAGTAAATATCCTTAGTTATCTTTAATAACTTATTATTGATCGGAAATTCATAATGTTTTGCATTCAATCAAGTAAATGATGTTTAGTCTATGATGATTATTAGAAAGCGTATTAGAATGATGTAGCATTTTGTCTAGATTATCCGATGAGGAGAGAAGGTATTGCATGCCGTAAATTTACGAACAATCGGTTTTTACATGCAAATCAATTGGATATTAATTGCCATAAGTCACTGTACACTTTAATAATGCAAATGATAGGGGGTGAGAGTGCTAAATTAGTATTAATAATGAAATAGCTTGGGTTATATAATAATTTATTGGATCATCTAATAAATTATTAGAAATTGAAGACTGAAATAATGATGGAGGGGAGTAGTGATAAGCATCGAGCTCATACGTACCTAAGGCGCGAATTGAGAGCCTAGAAGTGTCTGTGAGATGTTAAGAGGCGATTACGTTAAGAGGCGATCGTAGCGGCTAACCTTACCGTGACTGGATCGCCTCAATTGGTCTGGCAAAAGTACCGTGGAGAAAAGTCAGTGCAAGCACAGACTCATCGAACCAACCTGATCGGTAGGGCTTTTAGGAGCTCGTGCCCGCGAGATGAGACGGTGATGAGGTACACGAGCGCTCGTCGGGCTCAGCGAAAAATCGAGCACTGATGGCTTCGTGAGCGGCTGTAGGCTCGCGCGAAACCTTTTCTCCCGCTCCGAGATTTGACTGTGCACCTGGCGGCGGCGGCGGCGGTGGTGGCGGCGGCGGCGGCGGCGGCGGCGGCGGCGGTGGCGGCGGCGGCGGCGGCTGTGCCTGTGTCTCTAGCTATGGCGGTGGCTGCAACAACAACGACTAAAATGATGATAACGATGACGACGATAACGACGAGAACGAGAACAACGACGACGACACTTTCCACGGCTCTGGTTATATAATCGGTTGAAAGTGTGCACCAGGTAAGTGCCGAGGCACGTCGGACTCGCGGGCGGTAGACAGACTCGCGTCTTATCCGGTTCAGAGCCAAGCGTCTAGATAAAAACTTTACGGCGGACTCGCCGCCGGGGGTTCGCCTGGAGAAAGTCCCGCCCCTCCAAATGTCCCGGGGCCCGGCTTGCGAAAGGGAGACGGGGCCCGCGACAAGGTCGCGGCCGAATGGCTTTCCACTCGCGGGGACGTGACCGCGAACGTGGGATCCGAGATTATCTTGGGAAAGCCAGCTTCCTTGTTTGAGCGCTGAGCTTTAATCAATCGAGGGTCCTCGTGTTGTTTTTTGTTGGCGTAGCTCGAAATGCGAGATGCCCGAAGGTGGGCTGGGACTCTGGATGGGAGAAAAGGAGCACGGGATGCCAGATTAGCGGCATGGTGGGCTATTATTTTTAAAAGTGATCGTCCTTGCACCGTAACGGCCTTCACCGAATAAACGGTGCATGGCCTGTTTGTATGCGTAGAGAGTACCTGGTTGGTTAGAATTTTTAGTATCGTATCGCAATATGTAGATAAATTGACGTTGCCGATGAGATATCTGATAATCGTTAACGCTTTCTATTTATTTGAATAGTGATTGTGTGATTTCGGTTAATGTCGATTTTTACGAACAATTAACGAGTCTTTTCTTTCCTGACATATATGTTTCTTTTGATATTTGTTTATCATATTTGTACGAGCTGTGGTGACAGGTATTATCAAAGTCTCTCTCTCTCTCTCTGTGCGAGCGCGCGCGCGTGTGTGTGTTTTTTAAATTCATTATTAAATGATTAATATGTATTAAATATTAATAGGTTCCATGCATATTTATGATTTAATTTTAATATGTTGAGTATTGACGAATCGAGATTATTTAGCATTTAATATTAAAAAAATTTATTATGAAATTTTTAAACGACGAACATTTTATGTCCATATATATATTGTTATGGGAAGGATAAATTGTCAAATATGATTAATGAAAATTTTTATAATTTTAATAGCACAAAATTTTTAACATTATTGTTATCAATTATTTGAAATGCATAGTTAAATTAAGATTAACTAACAATCGCCTTTCCACTTTCAATTAATTATATTCATTATTATTTGTATATTATGAGGTGTAATGTCTAATAGGTGAAATAACGGATTATTAAACATATGCAGTTTTTAAAGGAACTTTTTTCACGATAAAATATTTAAAAATTTAACAACAGGTAAATTCAATTTATTTTAATAAGCGAATTGACTCTCCGGCAATCTACTATATGTTAAGTTTTATCCGATGTGATAAACGCATCTAATTAACATGCCATTGTATTCCATTTGTGTGACCGAATTATATATGTTAATCAAGGATAAAGGCTATCACAAGTATTATCACGTATCAACAGTCTGTACCGAATACAATACGGCTCTTACATCAAAAGCGACAAAAGGAAAATATCTACATATATAATTGCCTGATAATATAATATTAAATTACTAATGTTACTTAACAGTTGAATATAGAATTTATTCTACCTACCAATAGAAATTCCAATTACAAGGTTAATAGTGGAAAATAATTTATTTCAAATGTCTATGTTTGGCCACCTTACATTCTTCCTTTTTTTTTTCTTTTTTTTTACAGTATAAATTACGTATTTTCCATTACTAATAATAATATTTTTCAATTTTTAGGAATGTTAATGTCGTGGAATAAATAACGATTTTTTTTTTTTAAGAATACGTTTTTAAATAATCTCGTGAGTTCTAAGTAAAACTAAAAGGTTTGACTATAATTTTCGTATTTGATAATCTTTATTCCCGAGCTGATCACATGGTAGACGTTTTTGGTCAATTTGACAATTAATCAGATAATTTTCATGTATTACGTATAAATTTGATTAATATATTGACTAATAAATGTAAATGATGTAAGGAACTAACTGATGGATTTAGCTAAAATTTTATAGCTAGAAAAACCTATTAAAATGCCAAGTAGAAGAATTTAGTATGCATGATTCATTTATTGAATGTTAAATAAAAGACTTTTGACTACGTTAACATTATAATTTATCACACCAATATATTGGAGGTAATACAGAAAATTTAATCTTATAGAGTCGATTACTCATTATTATTATTAATTTGAAAACAAGGTCCTTTAATTTAAAATCGTTTAAAACTCAATTAACTTAAGATTATCGAAAGTAATTATGAACAATTTTGTAATTAAATTCATTCCGAAAACGCCATCGAAATACGCAATAATAAATACACAAATAATGCACATATAAGAACAAAATCACAGTTGATAAAATCTATTTTAAATGATTAAATAATTACAATTGGCATTTTACAATATTCTTTAATATTATTTTCACTATCATATATATGTACACATTATATATGCACGCGCACGCGCACGCGCACAACACACACGCGCACAACACACACGCGCACAACACACACGCGCACACGCACTACACACACGCACACACGCACACGCACACGCACAACACACACACCAACACACACACGCGCGCACGCGCACTACACACACACACACACGCACACGCACACGCACATTATGATTACTTTAATGAATTATTTATATTATTGATTTAATATTATCTTTGCGATAGCTCCTTGCTGTCAACATTGGTATTTGCTAACCTTCGTGATATTGCGCTAGTAGTCCTGGATTCCCAATGAGTGGATGAGACAACATCAATGTTGTCTTGTAATCTGGTTTTTCCATAATGAACTAAGTTACCTATTTATTCTACATAACGTCCCTATAGTGTTTCAATATTACATGAAATATCTTAAATAACTTTTATGTATTTGTCTAGGTCATTTTAATTAATAATACATTTATTTTATAATCTATTAAAAATAAAATTATTTATTGCAATAAAATAATCAAGATAAATATGTAACGATTTTCTTGTGTAAGCATATATAGATAATTTCTATTAAAGAAATTAGACAACTATATGAATATCTTGTCAAAATGATTACTTGACAAATTACGTATTTACTAACTTTCATTAAAAAATATAATAAAGAATGTAATATTTTGTTATTAATAATATAATTAATTGAATAACAGTGATATAATTATTTAAATAAAATTTTCAGACAGATTAAATGGCTGTACATCTAATCATACACTTTAAATTTGAATAAAGTTTAAACTTAACTTCTTAACTGAAGCCAATATTTATGTTTAATAAAAAATTTAGAAGGTTAAAATAAAATAATTTATAATGAAATGTACAAATAAATATTTTTTTTTTTATCTTTGTTATATTTGGAAAACTATAAGAAAGCGGCTAATTAAACTGTACGAGTATTTAAATTTAATACGAGTATTAAAACGAATGTCTCTCTCTCTCTCTCTCTCTCTCTCTCTCTCTAAATATTATAGTTTTTCTTTAAAAAGAATAAAAAAGAATTTATTTATTATATAATAGTTTTATGGTTTATTACACAATAGTTATTATATAATTGTTGACATTTCACTGACTTACAGATCCATTAATCTCTTGATTAATTTCTTCTAAAAATTAATAATATTGCATAAACCTAAGGATAGATTAAAAAATAATATTTATAACATAAAAACATAGAAAGTTATTTGAATTATTGTAATAATATTATGATCAGTTAAAAAAAAAGGTTCTTTTTAGCGAAAGCACCATTAGAAAGATAAAAGAATTATAAGCATTTGCATTTATTTTTAATTAACATAAAAAACAAATAACATAATTAAATACTAATGCTTTACGGATAGATTGAAAACTTGTATCATCGTATCTTCCTTTTATCGTGTCGTTAAATAATTTTAATTAAAATAATAAATTGAATTTGACTCTAGATTAAAAGATATTATCAGATGCTAATTTTTTAAAATGATAATATAAAGAAGCACTGAGTTCATTCTTTAATGATTAATTATTCAATAAATTAGTTAGAAATTGAAAACAATGTTTTTGTAATTTTATAAATCATTAAAAAATTCATGGTAACAGTTATTAAATTAAGGTGAAATTTGTAGATGAAATAATATTCAAGTTTTTGAAATAATTATGAAATATATTTATAAATATGCTGAAATTTAATTGTAAAACAATTCGTTTATTGAACAAGAATTGTGCTGATAAGAAAGTTTGTAAAATTGTTGATATGCTATAGTATAAAATATTAATAAAATGATTTTATATTCTTTAATTTATGTATATTAATCATTAATGGGATGGACGGTTAATGATACTTTGGATTTCTTTCAAATTATGTATTAGCTAAGTATAATTGTGCGAATAATGGATTATTGTACGATGATAATCTTCCATAACATTGTATAATTGCATGTAATAAAGAAACATATATCATATGAGTAAATAATTTATTTATAAACATTATTTTTATTTATTTTTATTATTATATTGTATTACTTTTGTATTATTACTTATTATATGTACATGGTGATTACAAATTTATATATATATATATATATATATATATATATATATATATATATATAAATTCTCTTTTGTTTGTTTAAAAATTATCGTACTTTCTCTTCCATCCACCGCACTTAAATCCAATGGAAATGTTTCACTGGTGTGGGAAAATTTTGTTTTTACTTTTAGTAATATCTGAATAAACAAACTTGTAATACATTTTTATCGCTTGACAATGGATACTTTCATATTGTACAAAAGACCTTCTCAAATGTTCGTAAAGAACGTTCGCATTGCAAGTCCAACAATCTGTAGCGTACATATCCAAAAACCATAATAATTACATATCTCGACGTTGTTTTTTTTTTCTTTTTTTTTTTATATTTTAAAGGAAAGTCATACAATCGAAATATAATCGAGCAATTCAGTCGCGCATAAGAAGATAAGATAAGAGCGAATGGCTTTCGACTAGCATCGAAATTCTAAATTTAACGTCTATGGTCTCTGGAGGTATATACAGAAAGCAAGGCAGATCACTAATATATACAGGGATGCTTGTTGACGTAAGTATGGGTTGGTTGGCTTCGTCGCTGACAATTAAGAATGTTATATCACAGACACGCGGACAGCGTCTCTCGCATTAAAGTGCATCCGAATCCCGAGGCGTGGGCGTCCCTCGGGGTCTCAGTGTGGCCGAATTTTCTTCATCATTTTGAGAATGTTGGCGCCGGAGAGCGGACAGGTGGGGTAGAAGTTTTGGCAGCCCTGGCCCTCGATGCCCGATATCAGCTGTCCCATGTGCGCGGCGTAGTGGTACTTTGAGGCGACCTCGGCGACGTTGTCCAGTGTCGTGTCCCTGCGCAACGAGTCACTTTTACACTACACTGGCATGCCAAATGGAAAAACAGCGGCGATGACGGCGATGGCGGCGATAGCAGCAGAAACAACAACAATAACAACAGCAACAGCAACAACAACAACAACAACAAGAACAACAATGACGACGACGACGACGACGACGAAAAGGTTGACGAGGACGCAATGAACCGTTGCGTTGTAACCGAGCCAAGGCCTACTCTCCTTTTACTTTCATAATGCGTATCGGCAGCGACGCTCATTACGCCTCGGCAATTTACCGCGCGAGTGTAATTACCGGCCCGATACGCGCGGGGCCATGATTTTGCACAACGGCCGATAATGGCCGGCTTGCGTGCCGCCGCCGCCGCCGCGTTATTTTTCCTTCGTTTTGCTAACACGCACTATTATTATGTTTCTATGAATATCAAAGGATGGGCATTTTAGTCGAGGAGCATTAGATGCTTCGGGAGTGTCGGCGGTGGCCGTTTAACCGATTGGCCTTTAAATAGTTGGCTTGTGATCTTTCATTATTATCGGCGCGCTTATTACGCAATTTATTATTTATCATTGTTAGGGATGATGGTGTGCTGGTTTTACTCTCGTTACGTGAAAAGAAAAAAAAAATGAAAAAAGAACAAAAGAAAAGTGGACGCCGTGGATGACTTACGTCGTCGATGAAAGGGACGCGTTGAGAGGCGATGGTTAGCGGTCATATGCTGCACTGTGCACGTTTAATAATTTGTTATTCGCCAAAGCGTGAAAGTAGTATATGTATTAGATGGATTTTTGTATATGCGGTGGAATAGTATGCCCTATTATTAAAATAAAAGCAAGTTGATAATTAAAACATTTATAGTTTCTTAATCGTGGATTGTAATTGATTAGATAAGTAAGTAAATACTGTTTTAATGTTCCGAGGCATTTATTGGGCGAATAAGTAATTTATTGTACTTTGTAGGATAATAATTTGATTGTACTTAAGCAATTGAATAATACATTGTATCATTGTCTCTCTATCTTTACGTCATAAATTAATCATGCTTAAATAAATCGATATTGTAATAGTACATCTGTTGAAAAAGAATTTATATTAACATGAACATATGAAATATTCATCACAGCCAATTACGTAAGGTTGAATAGATGACCTATAAAAAAATGCCTACAATTTCTTACGGTAATCACACGCGTATTCACGGGAATTTTATTTCTACGATAAAACGCGAAAGATATCCCGTGTATTTTAAGTAATGTTAAGCACTGTACAAACGAAAATTCAACTTTATATTAAAAGAACATATTGCTTATAAATTAGACCCTTATTTTGCTTCATTTATTATCTTTATTGTAATTCAGGTGCTATCGACGAATTAGCAATCTATTGTATGTATTTCGAATATTGTGCTTAATTAGAAACTTTGGTGATATTTAATTTAAAAAAAGCATTACTCCAATATCACCGAGATAAAAACTTCAGCCGTCGTATAGCCCGGTAAGAGTCATGGTTTTACAGACTTTTCGACTCATCTTACTTCTTTCATTCGAAACTTCCAGAATATGATACTAAATTCAAGGTATAATCTCACTGAGGCGTGTGCGCGTGACTCTCTATGCGCATGTACGTAGCTAAGGGTTGTACGTACACGTCGAGTTATACGCGTCTCACATCGGCAAGTTAAGATCGAAAGGAGAGACGCCGCGAAACTCCTGTAATCCCCGCGAGCGCAAAAGTGCTCTTCGACGGCAGGAAGAGGAAGACGAAGCGACGATGGAGATAAAAAAAAAAAAAAAAAGAAAAAAGAAAAAAACGACTAAGAAGAAGAAATGGAGTAGAAGGGAAGGAAAGGAGGATCGAAACGACAACGGTTCCGTCACGTGTCGTCGTCGTCATCGTCGTCGTCGTCGTCGTCGTCGTCGTCGTCGTCGTCGTCGTCGTCGTCGTCGTCGTCGTCGTCGTCGTCGTCGTCGTCGTCGTCGTCGTCGTCGTCGTCGTCGTCGTCGTCGTCGTCGTCGTCGTCGTCGTCGTCGTCGTCGTCGTCGTCGTCGTCGTCGTCGTCGTCGTCGTCGTCGTCGTCGTCGTCGTCGTCGTCGTCGTCGTCGTCGTCGTCGTCGTCGTCCAGAGCCTTTTTAGCTTTTTCCATCTTGATCGGTTTAACTCGAAAGTGCGCGCGATGCGCCCAATAAAGTTGGGCGCGTTAGCGTTTGCGTTTACGCTCGCGTAAAAGTAAATATAAAGCTCGAAACTTTCCGGGACATTAAGCATTCGGGCGCGCTCTCCTTAGTCTTCCTTCTTCAACTCCGCGAGTTAAACTGTCCATTCGATTGCTTTTCAGCCACTGTGTTCAGCTCCTTCATGATGAACTGGCGCGAGAAAGACAGACGGAGGGAGGCATAAATGCTTTTTATCTGAACAAGGAGTAATGTCTTTCAATTTACGCTCGATGTTTATTGATTCGTTTTCATGATGTACTGCAATCCCTTTAGTTTTCTCGAATAAGGGATGTGCTTGCAACCATCGAAAGGATCTACGTGAGTTGAATTGATTACGCCGCGTCCTTTGCTCGGCTACCAATTTGAATTTAGGTGAATTCGACGGCTGTGATGGATTTCGATTTATTTTTCATTCTCCATTAGCAAATGAGACAAATTGACGCTGACCAATGAATATAATCTTATGGTCAATGTTATGGCAGTCGAATATACTTTTATTGAATTAATCATAAAGTGATGGAATGAAAATAACGAGCTGTATATCGTTATAGATCACGGGCTCTTCGAACATTACACAGTGCGCGTGAATCTATACGTCACGAAAAGCAACAGACAATTGGCCAAAGACATATCCACAATAAATTCTAATAATTAAAAATTTACTTACTGGCACACTTAATTTAATGAATTGCGTTTTAATAACAAGCACCGGTCGTAATTATCGCATCAATAACAATAATAAGAATAATAATAATATTTCTTATTAGTATGCGATGATAAACTTTAAATTTAATTGTGCTCGAATTGTAATTTTAATTAATTTGAAATTTACGTACTTTATTATTATACTTTAGCTAACAAAGTGTATAGATAAATTTCGTTATAATTTATTTAAAATTTATTACAAGTTCAAATAATTTTCTTGAACTCTATCTTCTACATCATTATATGATATTAATTAATTACGTAGATCTGTTAAAAGATTATTCATTGCTCATTATTAAAGAAATTCTTTGAATAATTGTTAAATATAAAATAGCAGTTTAATTGTTGTTTATTGAAAATCAATTTTCTTGAGTTGAAGAACTTAACTTTCCTTGGTGTTTTTTTTTTTTCATAAATACTTGATTTACCGGCTTTAAGGTCAGACAGAACGCCAGTAATATCGTAAATTATTTTTTCTCTTTCGATTATTCCAAAATTATCCAAACAATTATTAATATAGTTAATTACTTCAGTAAATTATGAATATATGCATTAATAAAACGTTTATTTAAATGCCATACCCATGAATAATGTTCAAAATAATGAAAATACACCGTATAGAAAATAATACGTTATTTTATTCGAATTTATTTTCTAATTCGAATTGAAAACAACGAATTTGATTCAACAATGTGCGTGGAGTGATGATAATAAAATTAACTTGCAGCATCGCACTTTAACATTATTTAATAGATTCGGTGACAAAATTTGTTCGAGCGCAATAAGCAGCATTGGAGAAAGTTTGAAAATTATATAATGTGGCGAAGGGAATGATGTTAACAGGACGAATTGACCGACGAAAATATTCATTGATGCGACGCCAAGTGTTTCTGGTAGTCGTGTGCTTATGTAACAATCCAGTTTTTACTTTCGCCAAACCGGTTTCTCGCTCCAAAGACATCTCGCATTCAATATAATTATAATATTCGACTGCTTCGAATTCATTTGGTATATCGTCATTATACATCACGCGGAAAATTCGGTATTTTCCCATTTATTTAAAATATTTGAAATTGAAATGGTGTATAGACAATTTTAATTTAATCGAGAATTTAAAGCATTTTAAATTAGTTCGATAAGTCACTTTGTAGAATTTTTAATGCGCAGTTTAAATACGATTTGAATTTCGTTTGACACTTAAATTAGAAATGCTTGTCAATATTATATATTGGAAACGCCGTAATAAATGCTTGTTAGCCGATTTTTGTTGTTGTTGTTGTTGTTGTTGTTGTTGTTGTTGTTGTTATTGTTGTTGTTGTTGTTGATATTATACATAATCGACAAACTATCAATATATCAAATTTAATATAAATCAATAATCAACTATCAAATCAATATATCTCTGTATATGCATAAATAAATTAGTCAGGGAAGGGAAAAATTTACCATTTATACACAATTTTTCGTAGATTATAAAAAAAAATAATACTCATTAAAAGATCAATTTTAATTGCGGTTAACAATACAAAGGCGAATAATCGCTCGTGTTAAAGGGCTGGAAAGAACGTATGGAGTGGAGTAATGCGTTTGAGTTATTCACATTTCTGCAAATCGATTATTATCGAGACACTGCTCGTTAGATACGAAAATATTGTATTATCATTGTCCGCGGCTTTAGCGCAATGAAAGTCGATTGTCGAGAGTCAAATGGATGCTCGCATGAGCCCCAGAACTATTTTTCAAACGCGGATAATCGCGTCCGTTATTTTGCGCGGACCAATGATAAATGAAAATGATGTGGTCGGCGGCTCATATTGGAATATATGAGCCAACTTGGGCATCGCTTGATTATTTGCGCGGTCCAATATATCGTTGCATAGCTCGATTATCGCGTTACCGTCCGCTGAGTCTCCATATAATCCGAAATTTTACTATTTTGCGAACGCGAGTGAAAATTACAATTTCCCGACCGCGATGTCCGGCCCACTCACTACGCGTTATCCAATTTTCATCGGCTACTCGACTTGTTTTCCATATGTTTCGCCTCTACCCCCACCCCTCCCATCCGAAACAAAAGCTCGTTAAGTGTTACTATACTATTATCTGCCGAAATTAGTGTTTTCAAATTTTGTATTTTGAGCAATGTGAAATGTGCACGCAAAACCAATATTTCTGACCAGCCCACTAGATAATATTTATGACGAATTTGAGTATTCAATCAATATATTCTCGTATATCTGTTATAGAAATCGCGGATGAACTTTTGATTTAATCTGAATTGTCATTATTGATGAAATTATATGAGTTAGTCCAGTAATAATAAACATCAAGTTATAATGCATTTTATATTCTAGCTTTTTAACAATTAATTGTACATAATCTACATTACAAATGACTTGCATTATAATTAATTAAAAAGATAAATAATTACAGTTTATGCCATAAGATATGAAGAAAAGAAAATTTATTATACAGTATATTAAATATTTATATCGTCGTTATTCATCTCCATTCAAATTATATAAACAACAAGTTCACTCGATTAATAGAATCAAACATATAATTTTCCATAATCTTATATTTTTAACAAAGTACTTTTAATGATTATATTTTCGCGATCGTTTATTTTTTTAATTTTATTTTATTTCTAGGATCGAATATAATATAGGTAGATAATATTTTTTACATTATTCATTATACGGACATCATTCACTATATTACATAACAATATGAACTGATTAATAATTTATTTAATAAATTATTGATTAAAATTTTTACTTTTTCATATATCATATATAGTATTTGTACACATACTTACATAAAATATATAATTTAATTTTTTTTTATACAATTGTATACATATGTATATGATAATATTTCATTTTTGCAAGTTTCGTTAATTCACTAATTAGGATCTTGAATGAATTAGAAATTTATATCTTACGTATTAATCAATATTATACTCAATTTAATGTATATTTATATTTAGAATTTCGTATTCATTAAATAATTTCATGCTGATCTTTTATTCAGTGAAAAGAATAATAAGATAAAAATATGAGGCTTCTGTGCTAAGAATGCAGTTAATTTTTTTTTTTTTTTTTTGTTTTTTTTTTTTGTTGCTTTTATATATCTTCTTATATACGTTATTTATTTGATAGAAAGCTAATTCATTTGATGTTAATAAAATAACTATTTCATTGTGCTTATTAATGCATTGTTGTAAATAATACGGTATTTCTCATTAATTTAATAAATATCTCTTCAAAGTTATATTTGCAATTTGCATATATATAAGAATAATAATACAATTTGTATGTAGATTATTGAAGTTATATATTAAGTTTGAAGTTATATAAACTCCAAGAGTTTCAATGATAGTCGGCTGGTTCGCCAAATTTTAAACAATTTTTATAGGCAATGTTTATAGCTTATAAATAAGATGTGACATTGATATCCATGATTTTATTAAAATGTAAATGAAAAATTTAATACTCACATTAACATTATGTGAAGTTTCAGTACGAAATCAGAAAAGTAATTTATTATTAAAATGGAATGTACGTTGAATTTTCATTAAATTTATTATTATTATTATTATTATTATAATCAATTGTATAGATGCAGCGAATGCGAAAAAAGACATTTATTGAGTTTAAAAGCGAGTATAAAAATTTTCCAAGCACTTTAAGGCGGGGAAAGTTGTGAAAGTACACTAAGTATAAGTTAAAGTTCGGTTTGCAATTGAAAGCCTATTTTTGCTCAATTTATTAGCTTCAAGGAAGAAAGCAATGCGGGTAAGCGTTTCTAAAAATATAAATAAACTTGTTAATTATAAAATAAACACGGCCAGTAATTTGGCAAAAACAAAAAAAAAAAAAAATGAAAAAAAAAGAGAAAAAAAATTCAATTTGAATTTCAATCATTAAGGAATTGTAACTCGATGGCATTTGCTTGCCATAACTTTGTCAATTCCAAGCCCATTGTTGCAAAACTAATGAAAGAAAGGGTAGGAGCTAAGATATAATGCAGACATCGGCCTTAAAACTTGAATAAAGCAATCGATCGACAGACAGCAACTGGCAGTTTCGCACAGAGGACAAAACGATGAAATAAAATTGTCGCGCACTAGGCGTAACCGAGAAAATCGAACGACGAGCGCAATCGATTTTCTTGCGAACGCAAAGCCTTAATAATAATTCGGTGCATCGCGAGGGAGGAAATTAATAATATTGGCGAAGCTAAGGCAAGTCGACTCGCGAGAGCATCGTTTCGCGGATGATTTTGAAAAGCGCGTCATCGGGCGTAAGAGTGAAGGGCGCGCGAGCAAATTAACCCGGCTAATGAAAATTCATGTTACCTGATTAAGTTCAGGAGCGAGCGCTCCATTTCGCTTAGCTGGTTCTGGTGCGCGACAGATGACAGCTCGCAAATGAGTTTTGGCAGACAGGCCGTCTTGATTGTCGTCATCATCTTGGCGCGCCTCGTGATTGCTGCGAGCAGTAATGACAAATGAAATATTAAAACTTCGATTAGCGCGCCCACGCGCCTCGAGCACGAGGATTCGACATTTGTTTTAAGATTGGCTAAAGTCGTACGCGGCTCGTGCCAAATAAATAAATAAATATATATATATATATATATATATATATATATATATATGTATATGTATGTATCATATATGGGGTACTTGCGTGTCGGCATCGTAGTCACGTCTGCTTGTGAAGGTTAAAACGGTCTAGTAAGTCGAAAGTTTCATTCATTGTTACGTCGATAGAGCGAGTCTGGCTTCGACTTGCAAAAGTATAACTCAATTCCACTGGGATGATCGGATTTTCGAATATGACGAAATTTTACGCTCGGCGCAAACGCACACCTCGTTTTATCAGCAAAATAGTAGATTTTAAAAGTTTCTGATAAATTACTTATCCTATGATATCGTGCTCACTGAAATTAATCGAATGCTTTCCAATGGAAATGGGCATTTCCCATGAAACTTAGGCGAGTATTAATTAAGATTAGGCAGTGAACAGTGGCATTTCGTTTGATGCATTTGAATTTCAAATATAAGAATAAGAGGACGAGATTGCCTGGCGGTTTTTAGTCCCTTCGATTAAATAATAATTTTCTATGGCGTACCCGCTTATCAAGCTATTTACACAATTGTAATAATCATTGCCGTAGTCGACAAATTCATCCGTGCGATTGAAATTCGTATTACCGTGCAACAATGTCACTTAATTTTTTAATTTTGAATTTAAAATTTTGAATTTTTATTTTTCATTCATTCTTCTTATTCGAGCCACTGTATATCATTCCGTTGTGGAAAATCAAATAAATTGAAATTGCATTAAGTCTTCATTTGCATTTGCCATTTCATTGGAATCCGCGATCAATCCGTTTTTAAATCAAAATTATAATATATTTGCATAAATACATACTACTTTAAGTAATGAAGGCTTTAGTAAGCGCGTATTCGTTCCCGTTGCAATTCAGCTATTGTGACATTCCAAATTATTTCTCCGCTTGTATTTCAAATGCGAAACTCATCGCTCTATTTCGACAGCTTTATAAGGATCGCGAGCAAATACGTCTAAATCGGTAAGAACATTAGTCAACGAGGCTCTTGCATAGAATAAAACGTTTACACTTGTGTTACACTTTCACGCAATCTGCAAAAGCAAAAGCCGAAAGTAAGCAATAAATAATACATGTAGTTGTAAATACCAATGGAAATTATTTGTATTAATTGTATGATTAAAATCACTGATACTTCGTGTCCACTCGTTATTTATTATCGATTAGTGAATCGTCGTGAATGGAACAACAAAACAGAAAGACATAATAGAGAACAAAAAAATGATTTAAACGAATATAAATGAGCAGACCACTACATTATTACATAATTATTTATATGTTAACATTCTATGTATATTGTATTTTATCATTCAATTGGCGTAAGTGGATTGGATAGTAAGTTCTATATATATACGTATATATCGTCATTATTACAACTAATTATTGCAGTTAATCGATAATTGATTATTAGACAGATTTTATACAGAGTTGTATGTGTGATTGGAGTGATAATAAGAAGAGTTAGTAAGACAAACTTGTAATACAGTTTCTTAAGATAAAAATGTCACGACTGACGATAAAATATTCATTAATAAATGAAATTCATTATTATTGTCGAAGAAGCCTGAGTTTTATAAGCTTATGACATCGATATTAATTATTGATCTTGTATCGCTCAATCGAGTAAATCATCTTATTTAAAGTATATTTTGCAATGTTACAACTTTTTTATAAAATGAAATTTTATTCGTATTAATGATCAATCAATAATTTTCAACCAATTTTACGATATTCGTAATAGTATAAAGCAAATATTTTTCAATACTATTCTATGATGGAATAATTACTTCAACTTCAAGTTTATTGATAAAATATTCACTAATCTCATAATATCGAATATTATGATATTCGAATTCGAATATTATGATATCCGAACGAAGTAATAGCGAAATTTCATGTAACATCGTTCATTTTGTGTTATCTATAATGCTTGAATAACAATAAAAATTCTAAAACAACAAGAAGGTAAGCAGCGAGACAATTATTTCATTCGTTTACGAGCTGAAAATTGCGAAAAACGTTTAAAAATAATATAATACAATTATTTAAAATTTCAATGCTATTTGCCAATATTCGGGAAAAATGTAAAGATTAAATTTCAATTAATAATATGAAGAAACGCGTGCCGCATCAGAAACGCTAGTTTAACTTCAAGTAACAGAGCATCTGTCAAGATGCCTTCAAATTTCGTCTCAGTTTGTTCGTCTCACGAACTTCAAAATATGCCAGCGTCACTTAACATTTAAAATTATTATACTTTTATATTATGTGACTTAGTTGGAATTTTACGCGTTACTCGATGCTACAATATAGCATGGGTATGAAAATAATTTAACATAATTTGTTCAAACTTCACGATATCTATTACTTCGAGTATAAACGTTCAAATGACTCTTGCTAATAGTGACCTCGGTACGTGAGATCGCGTTTCACGTTTCTGCAAATATTAAGTTTATAATGAACGTATAAAGTTAAGGATATCACGTCTTGGTTGTGGATCATCGATGACTGCGATCGACCCGTCAACACAGCGTCAATAGTCCGCGACGACGATGATGTTAAAAGCGTAAAAATGCGCAAACTGCCGACGTGGGACAAAATCGTATAGGCCGCGAGCTGTCGCGATAAATCGGCTTCCCGTGCACCAGCTGCACCGTACGTCCGGGAGCGGCCGTCGTTCACCCGTCCGACAGTGCACTACGCCCGTAAATCGGTACCGAGTGTTTCGGGCAGCCGAGTCGCGTAGCCGTCAATGCGTCAGTCATGAGCCGCATGAAAATAATCGTCATCAGCAGCCGTTGACCGTCGCGACTCGCTCGTCCAAAGCCTCCGCGTCCGAGTACCATCCTACCGTTTTCCGTTTCCAGGCTCTTTTGCGTCGCGGCGTAGACCATCCAGTCGAGGTGGGGGCCCTTGTTAGGCGGACCCTCCGGCATCTTCTTCAGTGCCTCGGTCCGGTTGCCCTCGGCGCCGCTGCTCCAGAGCGACGTTATTAGCGTGCCGTGATCCCCGGCGAAGACCAGAAACATACCCAGGAGTATCACTAGGCGTACGGTGCTCGTGTCCAACATCCTTGAGCTACTCGTGCCTGGGGAGTGTAACGTCGTCTCGAATTAATTCCGGTCGGCGCACTGTGGCCGCGGTATTTGAGCTCGAGCCAACGCGGTCGCGCACTGTATTATGTAACGCTCGGCTCGATTTCACGTGGATTTTTCTGCTGTACTCGTGGGGTATCGATTTCGGGTCAAGCGAGTCGTTCGTTAACCGTTGCATCGTACGCAGAATGCCAATACTACGGTGAACCAGGAGCGACTGTATAAGTTTTTACGGGCTTAGCCGAGTTTTCATGTGACAACGAGAATCGAGCGTCAATGCAAGCATTATAATCCCTAATAGAATGCCCGCATGACGCACCCATACACACGCGCACCCACACGCTCACGCACACGCACACAAAAACAAAAATAAAAACAAAAACAAAAACAAGAGAAAATCAAGAGACGCTACTCGTAGCGCGTTATTCGAGAAAGACGTAAACATAACCTCGGCGAGTGTGGCCTAGGAGAAGTTACGCAAAGCTACAATTTTGTACGCTTACCTTTCTCTTTTCATCGCCCCATGATAAACGTGGTTTTTGTCAAGTCCCGTTTAATCGTAAAATCGCTCACCGTAGTGTAAAAGGGTCGCATCCAGCTAGCCACGCGAAATCCTCGTTCACCGTATTTCTTCGAAAGACGTCGACGTCCCGCCGCCTTGCTCGATTCGCGCACGGGGAAAGGAGTTTTCGGCTGGGTTGAGTTGGTGCTCGGCAGCGCGGTCGCGGACCGAGTAAGGAAAAGTGGCGCGCGATCACCTCGTGAAAAGCGCAGGTAAGAATTCGCAGGCTGGCCGCTTGTGGCTGGCCGGAGTTTGCCTCAGGAACCTTTCGAGTGGTACCGGCGCCGCTGGTATTGCGTGCTCCCGGCCGAAGCCTTCACTCTCACTCTCTTTCCACTTCCACTTTCTTTGGCTTCCTGTATTTCTCTCCGCTCACCTCGCGGCTACGGCCACGCCGCCAGCCGCCACTCGGCAATCCAAGGTCTCCGCAGCCGTCCGCGCACACCTCATCCATACACAAATTAATGAACTTTGCTCCTCGAACGCCCTGCTCTCGCAATTTATTTAACATTACGCATAATGGCCGATTCAAGGATTTCAATGGCACCTTAAACATAAAACGGCGAGCTAATCGTTTAATGGTACTCTTTGCGTCCAATTCCGTAGCTACGTTTAGCGCGCGTCGTGCGCTCTCTTTCGCAATGCCCCCCGTCCAAGCTCCTCGAAGCCTTTGGGAATGGGAAATGACAGCGCACCAGACATACAACTTTTCTTTGTCAGCTCGGTGCTGTTACAAAATGCGCAACCCAGTTGCGCTGGTACGCGACTACCACGGGCGTTTCCACGGTAACGCGCCTCGGCTCGCGGATATGCGAGGAAGCCAAGGATGCAAAAGGTTACGAGGTTAATGCGAAGACGCTGGGAAACTCCAGCGTACGTCCCCGGCTGGCTGCCTGCTTACTAGCGATAAGCTTTTCTCGCATTTATAATTGACGATGGCATAATCATAATAAGGCTGAAGAACGAAATTAACGGTCCCATTGCCATAATCCCATAAGAAAGAGAAAATCGTCCGCTGCCCCTCGCGCACCCGTGTTTGCGTCATCTTGGATTCGAAAAGAAAAAGTAGCAGCGGCACGTAACAACTTTTACTTTCGAGCGCTCGTTGGCGGGGCCCTCTTTAATCTTTTTGCATCATCCGTTAAGTGCACTGTCTAAGAATATTTACGACGGGGACCCGATTCGCAGCAACGAACCCAACGTCCTCGGAGCGCCACTCGGATCGGGACCTCGTGGCTACTGGAGACACGCTGGTGACAACCAAGGCGAGGTCGCGCTCGTCGACGGGAAGTATCGACGGTGTCGCGTTTGCGAGCGACGAGGCACCAGCACCAGCACCAGCACCAGCACCACCAGCACTACCACCACCACCACTGCCGCTACCACTGCCGTTAACACTGCCGTTACCACTGCCGCCATCACTGCTGCCACCACAACCACCACCACTACCAGTAGTAGCAGCAATAGCAGCAACAGCAGCAACCGCGGTAACAGCAGCAACAGCAGCAACAGCAGCAACAGTAGCAACAGCAACAGCAGCAACAGCAGCAGCAACAACGGCAACAGCGACTTTGGCTCACTTTTCCATTTCACTTTCTTCGGAAAGACCTTGGACGCGTGTCCTCGTACTCGCTGCCACGAGCGAACGTCTTGGCTGCCGTTGACCGGGAGCTTAGGCGTCGGCGATCTCGCGACTCCGCCGTCGAATGACTGCGAATGTATGCCCGGTGCCGTCTCGCCTCGTGCGGGCGGCTGCCCGGTGAAAGTCTCGACGAGCGGCCACCGCTCGGCCGCCGGATTATTCAAGAGTGCAGCCGAGAAAGGCGTCGCTGCTCGCCGTTTGATAAACGCCCGTATGGTTGAGATAGATCGGCATTTGCCCTGGCGATCGTTTTGCGTCCGTCTCGTAACGATAATCTCAAGTGATGAGAAAGAGCCGACGATCTCCTAAATTGGAGTAAAAAAATCCACTTTCGTAAATGACTGGATTCTCCGCTAGTTTGACGACACTTTCACTCTCCATTAACTTATATCTTCCATTGTGCATGATGCGGGTTTATAATTGAAGGAAGAGAATCGTTAAAATAAAATTAAATAATTATTGAATTATCGATGCCTTGAATATTTATTTTTAATGATTTTTTTTTTCTTTCTTTTTTTTTTGTCATATTAAAATATTTTAACTATTGCATTGATGTGGCAATGGCCGCGTATAGAAGTTTGCGAAGCTCGAGGCTCGTTATTTGCTGAGCAAGTAATTTATTAAGCTACCGTGATTCAGCTGTGTTTAAAAATATCGCGCTTCGATATTAGAATTTCAATCGAGCAATGCTTTTATTCTCTTAATAAACGTTATACTATGAATTTTGCGAAATACTGAAAATTATTGTACACGCGACTTTTTAATTGTCATGCTGACCTAATACGGCATCCCAATGCTATCGGCCAAGCAATAATTTTCATTATATTCAAATTCGTTGGACGGTAAAGTAAGTATTTTAATTAAAATTAATTATGAATGCTTTTAGAATAAGAGGCTGCTTAGAAAATGTTAAATAAATTACTACAATCAGATCATCTAAATAACGAGCGTTGAATAATTATGAAGAAAGATCCGATTACAATTGTACATATTATGTTATTGTTCTTTCAATTCAAGAATGAACTCTTTTGTTTCATCTTATATACCTTTTATAATCTTGAACTTTAATGTTTCGGAAAGAAATAATAACAATAATCAATAAATCGAACAACAATAAAAGCAATTGTGGTAATATTTTTAATAATATAGAGTTACATTTATGAATTGGACCGATAAGTGGTTTCGATTAATTTTTCTTTCTTTTCTTTTCTTCGCAATAATATATTATTAGATGTTAATGATCTTGTACGAGACTTGATTTCACATTATTAGTTCACTTTATTATTTAGAATAGTGCTACATTAAAATAAAATATCTTTATATAAAATAATCGGAAATATTTTTAGACCGAGACGAGTGCATTCAATACTATTTTTATTTATTTATTTATTATAAAAAGAAGAATAATCATTAGATAGCGTGGATTTCGAGAGAAATTTTTTTCATTTATAGCATTTGACAATTGTGCTGAGCCCCTGTTTAATAAATTTCACATACGTACTCATATTTATAAGCACCAGAATAAAGGATAACCAATAATATTTTTATTAACAGGTTGTTATTGTTAATCTTTTTAAAAATATTTTCAACTGAAAAGAAAGCTTATTGTATGCTAATATTAAACTACCCAATGAATGCCTTTTACATCGAATTGTTATATTTCAGAGGAATGGATTTGCATATTTCAAATATGTGATCTTTAGGATTTCTCGCTTCTTCGCTTCTCTCCAATACATAAAATACTACAGGAATTATGAGAAGAATATTTTGTCAACATAATACTCGAAATATTAAACGAATAAAAATGTGTTTTCGAAGAATAAGCAACGCTTGTTAAATAATTCTCAGATATAGATCATATTATTAATTTAACAAGTTCAATTGAGATTTTTAAAGAATTTTCACGAAGATAAATGTGTTTTGTTGGTTGTTTGTCATTGGTGGCCTTCATTACGCAATTGATTCCTTTCAGGCGGACTTTTGAACGGTTTTTTGACGTCAGTCGGGGACGCTCGTTGTATCCTGCACTCTGTCTCGTCTCGTGCCGCTTTTATTCGTATTTCGCAGAGAATTTATTGTAAAGCAAAATTTCCGTTAAACGCCTAAGGAAATTTCTTATAAAGACAAAAAAACCTCTTGCTCCACGATCCCACATTTAGTCCGTCAAACCCCCTACCTACCATCACGAATGAACCTGCCCATCGTCTATTAACCCCTTGCACCTGTGTTCCTCGGTTCCTTCGCCTCGTGTTAATACAGTTCACTTTGGCTGACAGGTCCGATGTCGTCTAAGGGCTATCGAGAGATCGGAAAGGCCAAGATCGTAATCGGCACGCAGTATCCCCTCGACACTTCGACTGTCGTTCCATCGTCGGCCGGTTCGTTGCCCGATTTTTTCGGGCGATCGATCGTACGCCCTGCAGAGCGCAGCGAGAGTGAAAGACATTTGACGACGAGATGAAAGACAAAGATATCGGGGATTCACTAGTCGGGTTGTGCCCCACGCTCACAATTGAAATCCAACTGCGTTGTTAGGTAAAGTTCTATTTAAAATCTCATTGTTCCTTTATGCGAGAAAGTTTCATTTTTCAAGCCATTTTGCCTATTGTTATTCTATCAATTTTTTTTCTTTCTTTTTTTAATATGAAGCTTTAACGAATGAACCTTACGTTCTCCTTCGCTTACAAGGCAGACTTCAAATCAATGTAATTATGATTCTGTAGTGGATCTTCATTACAATGTACTCGATGCATTTGACGTGTAGTGTACAGGTGGCCTATGTTATCTATTTCATTAGCCTCGTTTTTACTGAATAATTAATTAAGTTCGATAAATACGGTCAAATGTTTGCGCTGCGCGGTATATTGCGTCGGGGAACTAGAGCTGGAATTTCTAAATGTTGTAAGTGAATTATTGATATTTACTAATGTTGCGTAATGTTTCTCAGTTATTGGATTTGCAAATCATAACGTGTTTCTATAAAGAAGTCTTAATACTCTTGTTAAGAAGATTAAAATAATTATATGAACTGACAACGCAACAAAATATATTTAAGGCTTAATAATACGATTATATTTATGAAGAAGAAGAAAAAAAAAAGATTCGCAATTGTAATTACTAAAATTTAGCGATGAAAGTAAACAATAATTGACCAGTAAAAGGCAAATTTATGTAAAATCAATTTACAAAGATAAGGTTAATGTAATATTATGGATTTTCATTTTAATAGTAAAATTTTGTTGACGCATATTAAATACTTTAAATTTCATCAATACTTATGAAGAGAGTCGAAAATATTAATCTGTCAATTAACAAAGAGTACCATCCATTTCAGGACGTAATTTTATTATTTTGGAAAGGGTGTCAGCTGCAATGTGAGACGTTTTTCTTGCTGAATTTGTAAAATTCCTTCTATTATCGCCTTGCCTTGCGAGATATGTTGATACTGACACTGTAACAACAATAAATGATCGAGTATAATTGCTTCGAAAATCAATAAAAGTTATTATCAATGATACGCTTCTATACGTATGTATTTTAAAAGTATTCCGGTAATGGTCTAAATGCACTAAATTACACTTAAGAAACGAATTGAATTCCTTCGTAATGCGCATTAAATTATTTCGCTTAACGTAAAATATATAAGAATATAATCAGCGATTTTATTTATATGATATGCGTATAATTTTCTTCTTTTTTTTTATTATTATTAAAGAGTCATTTTCATCCGCCAATCGAAGTAGGAGTGAATATGATTAATATTTCCAGGATAAGAGCTAAATAATAAAAAAAAATTCGAGCAAAAGATGATATTGTGAAAACATTAATTATTGAATTTTGGAAATCGGAGATTTTCTATTTTTTTTTTTTTTTTTTTAGTATTTTTCAAATGTATAATTGAAAGCAAATAATATTTTATAATGATTAGCTGCATTTTACTGGTCTGTGTGCGAAGATATCAAGAAATGAATAAAAGAATAATTAAATGCCAGTAGAATTTATCATATTTATGGAATTTAGTGAGGCCCATAATTTACTGAGATCATTATTAAATATTATATATTTATGTATTTATGGATATGGCTTTCGATTGTTCAATAAATATTTATTCCGTAATATAAGCTTTGTTGTAGCAATTAACGCGTCATCGGTGCCAATACGAGATCACATAATGTATGAAATAAAAAAAATGTTGAAACTAGACAAACTATTTCGTCTATGATTTTGGGAACCTAAGAACAGCGATCGTCAACTTCCCTTGTTCAATATACAACAATGTTTATAAATAAGATTTCTATAAAATAATTTATTGATACTTTCAATATACATTCAAGCTTATTATATGAATGTAAATTTTATGTATTTGCTATGAATATCAACGAGCACATTGTACTAATTTATCGAAGCAAATAGACTTTCGCGTATAAATCGTTAACGACTTTTAATTATAAAGCTCAATTATTATTAAAATTAGATCGATCGTTAAGGTGAAAACATTAAAGAAACTAATCAGTTGTTATCAATCTGTTGAACGCTTAGTATTAAAGGTGCATTTTACAAAATAGCAAGTGCAAAAGCGATTTTTAGTTATACCATATAACGGATTTACAAGAATTATGAAAGACCTGTGAAATAGGAATGAATTATTATTCGCTATTGACTTTTTCAATGCAAAAGCAAATATTAATCATAAAACTAAAGATTTTTTGAAGATCTTGGTGATTAAAATCTCAATTTCTCGACAAAATATAGAATAAAGTTTTGGAAATATACGTATCGATTGATGGACATTTTAAGTAATGAACAATAATGTTTGCATTGATTGTATTTCATTAATTATGAGTATCAAAAGTAATTATACACGTTGATTGGGAATTACGGAAAGGGATAGGCATATAAAGTATATTATGTCATTTAACGAAAGATATCGTCGCTCCGAAGAATAGAAGTTGATCAAAAAGAAACTTTAATAATCTGATCTGCCCTATCGACCGAAGATGTAGAAATAAACGCTTACGTCACATATTGAGTGAACACTATTTCGGTATAACGAAAATGCAAATTAACCGAGCATATTCACTATCACACTACATTTCATCACACAATATTCTAAGAAAAGTCATATTTCTCCTTGAATTATTATACGTAAACGAGCGCATTAATTTATCGACGTAAAATAATTTATGCATCGCCGTATCAACTGATCTATACCCTCCCGATTAATCTTTCATAATTTTCAAGAGAGAGAGAGAGAGAGAGAGAGAGAGAGAGAGAGAGGCTTGCACTTTTTCAAGAAATATACGGCATCAGAAGCATTGGAAAGCGCTAATATTCACATTAGCCAGTCGCGTACTCGACATAAAGGCTCAATCGTAATTAATCCCCAAACCGTCTCAAACGCAGCGTTCGCAGTTAATTAGTTAATGAGAGGGTGCAAGGCTGCTTGACGGGACACCAAGTCCTAACGTACCTTGGTAGGATGATTTGGTCGGCGAACTTCCCGCTGAGGCCTTATTACTTGG
The DNA here is from genome assembly GCF_000503995.2 of Ceratosolen solmsi marchali. Classification (NCBI taxonomy): domain Eukaryota; kingdom Metazoa; phylum Arthropoda; class Insecta; order Hymenoptera; family Agaonidae; genus Ceratosolen; species Ceratosolen solmsi. Next base: position 7,811,098 of record NW_011948422.1, read on the forward strand.
GTCCGACTTTCATAGACATAATATGCGAGGCTGGTGGCCGAGCAAAGACTCCAAACTTTCGTGGTGGCGGTTCGGGCGGTACCGTCGGTGGAAAAGACGGCTCTAGTATCTGAATGGGAAAGGTAAGGGCCCGAGTATCAGTATCCAAGTAATCGGAATCGCTCGTAGTTTTAACTAATTGCCGTGAGCCTCCACGCTCGAATGTATGTAAGGTGTATGTGTGTCGTATCGAGGCGCGGTGCTCATCGATTTTTGACAATTTTCCCAATTTTCACCTCGACCTATTATCGAGGCTCTTCCACTCCGATGCGAGCTTTTCATTACCGACTTCTGATTATAATCACGCGCTAGTTGTTATCGCAATGCATTGGAGCGGAACGTAAATATTTCAGGCACCGCAATGACCTCGTAGAACTTACTTCGGTACGAATCGAAAAGTGATGGATAAATGAAAAAAATCAATGCCAACTAGAAGTGATTTATCGCGCTACTTTAAATGCTTCGAATGACGTTTTTTCCTCTAAAGTAATATTAATTAACTATCTACTATGAGTTTAAATTAATTAATTAATAAATATAAAAAATTATAAAAAAAAAAATAGAAAAAACTTTGGTTGAATAGTAATAATAATAATAATAATAATAATAATAATAATAATAATAATAATAATAATATGTTCTTAAAATGTTTAATTTGTGAATAATATTTGTGATAATATAAAATGTTAATAATACCTTAACGTTTTGGAGTGAATCCGCCACTATATCAAGTTCTTTCCAATAATCGTCCTGCGCCAAAAACTTTGACGATTTTTCATTGACGTTTCTCAAAAATTGACACTGAAAATTATGTAGATTAAAAGAATTATTATTGAAAGTGCTATAAATCATTATCATCGTGAATTTCATTTATTAATTACCTTTTCAAAAAAAGTTTCAAGCTCATTTAGTTTAGTTATTGTTGATGTGAGATCCATGTTTACTCGGTTAATCTAGAATGTATATATATATATATATATATATATATGCGCATAAATAGTTGGAATATATCAACAGCAATATATCAACGCCAATAAATAGTACGCAATAAAAATTTTTTTGTTTACTTGATTTTTAAAGAGATATAAAGTGGATGAAATTATTAGAATATTTATTGTTAGGGGAAAAAATAAGAGTAGTTTGAGCACGTAGTAACTATGATCGAAAGGAGTATAAAATGTTTAGGTGATTTTTATTTAATTTTATTTACCTCGTGATCCAATTGCTTAATTGATTCCTTTTGATTTTCTTTCTATAATTAAAATTTGAAAAATTTAATAATCAAGGTGTGCAAATGAATTTGCAAATGAATTTGCAAATGAATATATATATATATATATATATATATATATATATATGTAGATGTAAAATAAACTAACCGCTTTAAGGATAACTTCTTCGTATTCAGAACGCTTATTTTTTATTTTGATCATGTCATCTAACCTCTGCATTAAGAAATTACGATTAATTATTCATTACTTATTTTCAAATGCAATAGCCACATAAAATCGAATGTTATCAAACTCACCAAATTGTTTTTTTCAACTGTTCTAAACATCTCCTTATTTTTTTGCTCTATCTTTAGGATAACCTATAAATAAAATCTACTATATTAAGTAGAATAAAGAAAGTCAGAAGAAAAAGGTCAGAAATATATCGATACTTACATTGTAAGCATACCAAATCGCAATGTAGAATAATATATACATACAAACACAAATAAAGGCATTATCGATGATATATGCACGGATGAATGACTGCAAAGAAAATAATTGAATAATTCAACTTTATAATTAATTTGTCACTAATTTAGAGAGAAATGAAAGCATGATAAATAGCTGTAGAAAACATATAATCAAATTTAATTAACGTAAATGAAAGTTATATAAATAAATGTGTGATTAGAAACTTATTTTTCATACGTTTTTATTGTAAATATCGATTATCTTGAGTAACGAATATGATTTTGATAGTCGGCTCATGTAATATGACTTACGACGAAACATTTTCAGTGATACGATACATCGATAATCATTTGGATTGAATCACTGTCAACGATATATTGTTTTACGTCTTGTATTGAAAAAAAAAGCTACTTATAAAATTATGTAAAGAGTATACGATAAATTTATTTGTAAACGATTGCACGAATATTGATGTAGAAACAATTGATGATCAATATTATGTTGTAAGCGTAATAAGTGGCTTAGTTTATTATATGTCATCAGTTAATTTTAAGTTACAATAATATGAATTTTAATTGGAATGATTAACTGACACGATGATATGACAATGCGATTATTTACTTAGCAATAAAATGTATTTTGTTAGAAAAGTGCCATTATGAAATAGTTTTTGTTGGAAGAATAGGACTTGGCTGCGAAAATAAACAAAACCAAATATTTAAATTTGTTTATATACATATATATATATATATATATATATGATAAATTTACTATTTTTTTAAAAATCATTATGATTTATTATATATGCGAATTAAACTATTATTACATCTATATGTTTTGGACGATTTTTATTACGTTATTAGTTTAAATTAAAATGGTCAAACGGACAATATTTGATGAAAAAAGTTTTTTGCTACTTGTTCAAATCTAAAGAGGCTCTGACATTTACAATAACTGTTTTTTTCAAAATCCTAAACGCGCGGATTCATTATAATTAATATTCTTATTACATTCTGTGTATGGACGAAAGTGACGTTTAGCATATTTTCATCTTATGTTTCATAATTCACATAAAGCTATGGCCAGTCTACTGATTTTTAAGCGGCTTCGACAAAATGATAAATAAATTAATATTAATAGACCAAGTAAATAATCGGTATGTATTTGAATGATCACCCGACAAATTTTTTTAAGAAACACTAAAGAAATCAGTAAGTAATCAAGCAGTAAGTAATCCTTCGTGTTCTAAGGATTTGATTTATCCATCTGTCTGTGATAAATTTCAGGAAAAGCTTTAGCACCCCTTCACCTTTTAGTATACACATTGTGCCAGGTAAAAAGTCCGGGCTCGCGTCAGAGAAAAACGGAGAAGAAAGATACTATCAAGTCTATTCGAAGGAAAAGCAAACTCCGAGCACGTAGGGGGTAAAAAGGAAAAGGTACTTCGCCCCGGGTATGAACTACTTGGCACAATTAGCGCTCAATCTTTGCGAGCATAAATCCTCGTGTCAGTGACGCAATCAGGTGGAGCGGATGCCTAGACCCGGGCTGGGGATCGCGGGGGTGGGCGAAGCGGTGTCACCCCGCTAATGAGGAACGTGAGCGACGAGCTCGTGACGTGTTCGCGATAAGCTCGCGATATGTACAGCTCCTGGTGCGCTTGGGAAGCCGTTAAATTTTTAATGACGATTTTGCACCTAAGTGCGCGCCATTTTTCAAACCCGCGGGATTAGGCGCGTCACGCGCATTAAGTTCTCTAGGGCGAGGTGCGAGCTGTTTAAAAGAATAATAGAAGTAATCGAGGCAGGATGATAGCGCAAAAAAGTGCATATTTCAATAGTGCGTGGGAGTGAATTAATATGAGATCTGGCAATCTTCGTTAGACTATTGGCTGGAAAGTTAGTTTGTTAGAAATTTGTAGTTGTTTCAAATGGACTGATCGACTGATGTTTCAAATTCCATTGAGAGGGGCTCTGATATATATAGATATATATATATATATATATATTATTTTTTTTTCTTATCGATCATTCAAAACTTAATGATATTTGGATTAATTATATCAAAGGCTAATAAAATTTCAAACAATTTCATATTTAATATTAGGAGAAAAAAGCATCTGTCAGTCTATCGATGCAAACTATATTTTAAAAAATATCCACTGGCGAGTTGTGGTGCTTTTAATACATGGAAAGCTTTTACGCGTACAATGAAAATTTTATTAAACGACATTATGCAATTTCTCATAAATTCGACGATTCGGAATTTTATAAATTAGTCAACGTATTTCGTAAAATGCATTGTATACACTTTATTAATGAATAAATCTTTGAGATGAATTAATCAAGTATTTCATGAAGTCTTATATAATTTTAACTTACTGAAAAATTATTGTTCACCTGCTCGATGCGTGGCAAAGACATTTGATTTTTTTTTTTTTTCGTTTTTGTTTTGTTTTTGTTAAAATAATAAAAACATTACATGAACAAATACATTTTAATTATGATGTAACAAGACCGTTGAGATAACGAATGTTTTTGTTTTGTTTTTTGTTTTAAATTGTATTTCAAATACATGCAATATGAGTTTGAAAATATAACGATAAAAATGCCTGAATCACAATGTTGTTCAATTATAACCATCATAAAAAGCAGCTTTGCATTTTTCCTTTAATCAAATAAATATTTATAAATGTCAAATATAGTTAATTGCCAAGCTCAAGAGCATCGAAAAATTCATTCAATTTGATATGGCAATTTCATATGGATTAGCTAAGATATAAAAATAAAGTAATACAAACAGGCAGAGTCACAACGACGATAATAATACCAATAACAACAATAATAATACAGCAATTTTTTAATTTAATCTACCTGATAAAATTAATATACAAGATATCATCCTATGGGATATTGAAAAGATACATAACCATATATATGGTTATCCAAGATTATATATAAATTTTATCTTTATGTAGATTTATACGATCATACTTATTATTATACAACCATGTTTGAAATTATTATGTTATATAATGACGTACCTATTCATCATTGCTTTTCCCGTAAGTGATCATAAATGATTCAATATAATCGTGTATAGTAATATAATATATCTCCTGATGTTTAAAGTGCATGATAAATAGTTTAAATACCGCGTTGTTTTTGTATTATTCAGAATTTTTTTACATTGGAATATAGACGTGGTTGATTTACAATAGTACAAAATAATTTAATTGATTGTCGTTATAAATATAAACACGTCATTTGTTTTTGCGTTCCAAAGTAGCGTCAATATTTGTCGCTCAGAACAACTCTTTAACGTAAAATAACGTCTCTATGGTAGAAAAAAAGAGTTTAGAAATTAAAAGCCGTCGTGAGTGTATTGAAAATAAACTGAGCTCGTTATATATATATATATATATTATTTTCCATTTCGGTTTGTGCAGTTGTGAAAATTTAGTCATCATAGTGGGAGTAGCATTTTCATAGCATTAGAATTCGCTCGGTTGTAGTATTTTGTTGAAATTAACAGAGAGTCAGAGAGAGAGAGAGAGAGAGAGAGACAGAGAGAGAGAGAGAGAGAGAGAGAGAGTCAGAGAGAGAGAGAGAGAGAGAGAGCCAGAGAGAGAGAGAGAGAGACAGAGAGAGAGAGAGAGAGTAATGACACGGAGTGGAGACGAGGAAGAAAGTGCAATGCAGATAAAAAGCGACGGTGGCGGTGGTAGCGCGTGGGTAAGGGTGGATGGGTAGTGGTGGTGGTGGTGGTAGCGATGTCGGCGGTGGCGGTGGCGAGGGAGGGGGAGAAGTGAGATAAGTAAGGATGAGGGTCTTCCGTATGACTACACATTTTATTGCATATCGCGTGCTCGTTTATAATATAATAATACATATGGAATAAGGATTCTCTCCATCCTGTGCCCCTCCCCGCACCACCGCGGAGTTAGCATCGCCGCCGCCGCCGCCGCCGTCGCTACCGTAGCACATTCGCCATTCTCCATTTCGCTGAATTTCGATAAAAGGAAAAGCAGTTGGGCGAGCGTCAGAGTGTGAGCAAAGGAGATAGCAATGCGTCTCTAGGCGATTGCCGCTCGTAAAGCAATTCGCCAGGGGTCTCCAGGTTATATTACGGACGTGCGAATGGTGCTCCAGTCGCGACAGCTTTAGCGCCGAACTTTATAATTTTACGAGGCTTAATCTCGAGTGCCGTCGCGATCCGCGCGCGCCTGATATCCATAAGACGCGCAATGATAAGTCTTCGGCTGGCTCGCGTTACGCATTAACTCGGACTAGACGGCGCGCGGGAATCGTTGTTGCGCGATCTTCGAAATTTCCTTACCCGGTGTATGGGGGGGGGGGAGGAGGATTGGAGAGGCAAGGAAGTCCGTTAAAGCGGGAGCCGCTCGGGCTTATTGAGCGCCGCGACTCGCCTGATATGGCTTTTATATATTTTAAATGATGAGACGCCGTAGATTGGCGAATGCCGTTATCCTCTCCGCCGCGTCCGCCACGACAATATGGTCGCTATGCCGGAAATTATTATTTTTAATGGCGCTCCCTCGTCTCTTGGCTTCTTTACCCCATTTTAGGAATTTCTACGTAGGCTTTGCACGCGCTCAGCGCCTGGCGACTTGGTTCGCCAAATTTTCATCGGACTGTGGATAATCTCCTAACCAAGAGCCAATTGTTTCAATGAATTTCTATAGGCTTTGGCCATCTTTTTTAAAAATTCTATTAATAATGGCAAGAGGTCGGTTAAGGCCATATTTTTTATTTATTTTCTTCTTCTTTCTTCTCTCTACATTTATGTATTTATTGAAGCTTATCTGATAGGAAATTGACTCGTTAGGAATAGTCATGTACAAGATCGAGGAAATGCTGAAATTCACAAGCTGTTATGACAATTTTCTACGCCTTTTCGATTTTTTCGATTTTTTCCTATCGACTTTTTAACTTTTTATCTGATATTGTACTTGACAGGTTGTTTTCTTTAGTTACGCGATTGCATTGGTAATTGTTCTATTAAGGAGGTGAATATTATTATCATTATTGTTGCCTCTAATATCCAAGGCTAATTTGTTAAAAAAATCTGCGGCATTAATATTATGTTAATCGACATTATAATTAAATGTTATTGATGTCATTAGTAGTAAGTACACATATATGAAATTTAAACTATCGACTATTATAATTGTAAATAATTACTACGATATTACGTGTACGATAAATTAAAGGTTATTTGAATATCTTTAAATTGAAAATTGGATATTTCTAATCCATAGGCCATATTGATTGTACACGTTTTAAACTTCAATAAAAAGTGTATACATACTTTGTAAATTATGCATGTCCATTGTTTACCCGCTTATAATAAAATATTAATATTGACTAAACGCATAGTCTATCAAAATCGCGTATGATGCGCTTTTTTATATTTTATTTTTATTTCATCAATATTTATCTCTCGATGTATAAGCCATGAATAATATTTCACAAGAGGAAGCCATTCGCCTTTTACAACTGCAATTATTAGTTGCTACCGCCGATTTCGTAAAGAATACGAAATATTATTTATATCTCGAATATCTTGAAAATGCTTAAATAAAAATTCCCTTAATTTTACCAGAATTTAATTATTTCATCCACTTATTTTTTTTGTCTCTACCACTCTGCTAATTTTCTCTCTCAAGTGTAAACACTGAACATTGCAATTACTTGGACTAAAATATATATATATATATATATATATATAAAGTATGCTGCGATAATATTATGCTAATTATGAAAGTTAAATTGTACAATAAGTAATATTACAAACATCAAAGAGATTGCTCAAAGAGTTGGAAAAGTCCCGTCGAAGCATCAATTTGAAAATGCCCTAGTGACGACGACGACGACGACGACGACGACGACGACGACGATGACGAGGAAGACGACGACAACGACGATGAAACATCCATTCATTTCGAAAGTCAATTCAACGATATAGAAAGTATAACGAAAACATTACGCAAAAGTAATTATTTCGTTCGCGGCTAATGCAGAGTAATTGGCAGTAAAGTGAGGTGACTATAGAACGAGCCTTAAAGTCTCTATTTCGGCAAGGCATACGAGCTTCCGCAGCCTCATCTCAGTATACGCTGTCATTATCGATTGGCTTCGACTCTTTCATGTGCTAATCTATGTTTATTTAATCAAACGCTAATATAGCGAGTGAAAATTGCATGGGACGGGATGGGGCTGAAGGGGACAACTTATACTGACAAAAAGCCTTTCTCCGCCTATCTTCAGTACGACGATAATGTTATAACGATTGGTATTAGCCCTTTTTAAAATGCTCGGGTAGCCAGTGGCCGAGCGCTTATTGAAAAGCTTATTATCGGCTAATGGGCACGGGTACGTCGTTTTATCCACGAACGTCTTTTGCCATTGTCTCATATTGCGCGTGAGGTAAATTTGACCTCGTTTGTCGCATCATCCACCGTCCAATGTAGTATTAACAAAGTGACGAAAGTTATTTAACGCAGGTCATAAGAAAGCGTGAGAATGGTATTTCACAGCGAGCATTATTATCCGACTGACAATGCTCCTTGCAATTATTGAACACATTGAATGTGCGGAAAAATGATGGTTTTAACAAGGTTCCCGTAATGGATTAGATTTCATACTTTTGAAGATTACAACAAGAGAGCCGTTGTCCCTTGGTAATTACATCCTAATTTACATTTTTATTCAAAAGCGAATGCATTAGGACGGTAATGTACTCTCTAGCGCGCCGAATAATCGCACAGGCAAGGGATCGTGTATATAAATGTACATTTTAAATATTTGATATCCCGTCGATTAAAGATTCGGAAAGAGAGAGAGAGAGAGAGAGAGAGAGAGAGAGAGAGAGATATCGCCCCATAAAATACAAATGTTTTTGCCTCCGCCGTCAATGCAAACTCGACTTAATAAAAAGTTCCATATTTACATTGTCGGATCGGGCTGCAGTCACGTTCCTCTCTTTGAGCGGTCTAAAGATAAATTTGATAATGACGGGATTTGCACGTTCAGCACATTCGCCGCCGCGTCGCGCCACGAGAGACAGCGTCGAGAACGAATTTCGCCGCCCAGATGAGAGAGAGAGAGAGAGAGAGAGAGAGAGAGAGAGAGAGAGAGAGAGAGAGTGAGTGAGTGAGTGAGTGAGTGAGTGAGTGAGTGAGAGAGATAATACAAAGCGAGCGGGACGCCGTGGGCCACTTGTCGTTTCCCATGACGCCTCGCGGGCAGGGTTGACTAACTAAATACGAAGTTAGCTAAACAGACCCCGGGCCAGGGTTAAACAGAGCTTAAGCCCCGGCGCCGAAATAACTGCCAGCCGTGTGGCACATTGCGCGGGCGGGGCGGCGGGGTCGCGGGGAAGGGATATGATACATTTACGCCGAGCAAACAACGAATCAACTGTAAAAACATTTTCATCCCACTTGGCGGATCACTTAAAGGAATCTGCGCATGCTGTTACCCCCATTCCTTTCTAAATGCCTCTTCTGGCATATCCCCTCCCCCCTCTTCGTCGCCGCCGATTTCGTGAAACAACAACTTTTGATTATCTTTGCTACATAAATCTGTATCGTTATATATACATATACATATATACATATATACATATATTTTCTCTTATTTTTTATACTTTTCTTCCTCTCGGCCTTCTCCGTTCGCTCGCTGCCGATTCCCATAAAGACGAGCCGCACTTTTATTCAGGCTTACGGAGACACCGGAAATCAATGTGGTTTCTTTTCAAAGGATACAAGTTAATTCGCTGTGCAGCGACCAATTATAATGCCCGTTGCGATTGCACATAGGGATAAGTTGTTAATTCTAAACAAGTCATAAATGACTTCCGTCGTTATCGAAAATACACGGGCCAGATCCAATACAAATAATTAGAGGCTGATTGACATATTATTGTTATCTCGTCAAATCGTAAAACTCTAGATGTCTTACGATTAGTAATGAAATTTAATGTATACATTGTGAAAAGAGCTGCCACTACTTATATTTAACAAACACAGATGTATAGCTTGTATTTGAAATTTTCGTTGATTCACATCAGTTTGATAATGACTAGAAAATTCATGGATTCGAAAATATTTTCACTACACAATACGTAATATTAAAGTTGTTTAATTTCCAATACATAATACGTATGGATATTAAGCTTAATACTTTTATATTAAAACGTCACATTTATCAAATTAATTGCGTAGTTTCATCGCATTGGTGTTGGAATATATTTTAAGTAAACTTTGATTTCATGAGAATGCGGCAAATTGAAATTTAAATACAGTCACACGATTTCATCAGCAATGTCGATTACAACGATTCTAGTGGCTGAAAGAGAAGAAGAAAAAAAAAAATAATAATAAGACACTAGCAGCGATGACATCATGCATAATTATATTAATTGTAGAATTTTTAGAAATTACCTACCTCTCATTTATTTCACTTTATAAAGAAAAATATTACACATAAAAGTCTATAAATATAAAGTTCACTTGAAATTTGTATCGCTTCTGCGCGTGTCATGAAAAATAATGACACTATGGTATATCTCTACATCAAATTAAAATAATATATACATACTCAAAAGATCGTTTTTTATTACAGTTGCAGCAATTACATTTTTAATGCGAGCTTAATTATCGTGGACGTACGTACGACATTATATCGTTGAAAATTACCCTCTTGATCGTAAAAAAAAAAGAAAGAAAAAAAAAAGAAAAAAGAAAAAAAGAGGATCCACAGACGACACGAGGCAAACGATTAAATAGGAAAAAAAAAATAGTGAATTAACTCGGTAAATATCGATCGCCCATAAGGAAGGGCCTAACTCTCCATCGACGTCACAAGTCCGTAAGGCCGAGCGAACCTGCGACACCCAAGACAAACCCATGTATCTCATCCCCTGAATTCTCGGCTACTTGCTCCCTCGCTCTCGCTGCACACTGGCTCTTGTTTATGCAAAGCGGAGTGCAACGCGTCGCTATGTCGTATCACCACCCCCACCCACCCACGCCACCCAGTCCCTGCACCGCCAAGCTCGCTTAGCCCTATTGGTGGCGAATCCAACTCGTAGGCGTCAAAAATGTCAGACGCACGTATGTCACCGATGAGGACGTAAAAAAGGCGGAGCACCGTCGTTCCGCTGGATTAGGAAAGCCGAGCGCGTGCGAGGACAAAGGGAGTGAATGAGTGAGTGATACATATTAACAAATGTTTTAGCGACGACGTGGGGAATGATTGGGTGAGGCGGTGGGGGAGAGAGGAGGGGGAAGGAGCAGCGCACAACCTTTTGTCGCGTTTCTCGTTTCTTTTTCTCTTTAAAGTTATGCTTAGAGATTACCTATCCGCCGATGTTATTTCAATATCACTTCAAAGCGCAAGATGATTTCTAGTGTTGATTCACTCGATGTGTGATTCATGTATATTATTGTAATACACATCTCCTTTCATCCTCATAAGCACGGGGACAATAGCAAAATTAGCAAAACCCATTGTTAAATCGTGAGTAGGAACCAGCTGTGAACAGCGTAAACATTATCTCACATTGTTATTGTTTTTATATATTGGCAAGGTACTAAACGAGTTTATCTTGTAAATAATTTAATGTTAAAGCGTTTGTGTGAATAATAGTTTTGCGAGTGTATTGGTCAATAGGTGATGCACTTGCAATAAGACGTAGCACAGAAAGTCATCAAGCATAAGTATTTTTATCGCATATTGTAAAAGTTAAATTATAAGCGACACTTATAGCACACGATTCACCAAGTTGAACAGCACTCGTGTATGCCCATAGCGTATCAATAATCATCCTCGACAATTCAACAATTTGCACTGACAAAGAAAAAAAAAGAGATAAAAGGATGACGAAATGCATAACATATTTTAGAACATATGCACGCGAAATAAAAGTATTGATCTAACGTAATGCTCGTATTATATAGTAGGTGCAATGATATTCGGCTTCCTATCGGTCGACCAGCCAATCTTTTAGTTGCACATTAAATTTGATTCAATATAATGGACATGAAATGTCGAAGCTGAAAGGCCAGCTATTAATACCGCCACTGTTACCAATAATATCAGCAATAATGAAGATTTCCAGAAGATACACGCGGCAGTTGTATTGGTCTGAAAGCAATACGCGTAGGAACTTTCGTTAAATTCGATCCCCGACAATGCGCATGGAGTGGCAAAACTAATTGAATATTCGTTCACGGTGTGTCGCACCTATAAATCATACACGTGTACGGAGGCGGAGACGCGGCTCGTCTTTGAGGCAAGAACAGCCTGGAGAATTTCCCAGGAAATCCAAGTAATTAGGAAATTCGCGCCGAGCCGCGATGCTCGCGCCTAACTAGTGCCGCCCCTAAAAGAGATAATCGCGATATTCGCATGAATATTCATGGGGTGGTGGCGGTAGCTTGCGAGCTGCAGTTGATCGTCCGCGGGACTTTCAAGCTTCCGCGAGCATCGTACGAGGATAATGAGATCCAGGCTTAAGCCTCGTTGCGCTAAGACCCTACTCCCTCTCGATGATGTCAATGCACCTTTCGTGGACGAAGTGGTGAGAAGGGCGCGCAGCGTGGTGGGAGTGGCGGCCGGGGGAGATAGCCGGGTGATGAAGAAAGGAGAGATAGGAGCAAATTAATGAGAGACCGTGAAGGAGACAAGGACGCTACGTTTCGGTAACGAGAAGCATTTTTATGTAACGAACTTTCCCTGCCGAAAAGGTCTCAGCCGAGGGAGAAAAACACGCGAAAAGAGAGAAATAATAGAGAACGAGAATCGCGCGCGGTACAAAAGCACAAGGGAGAGAGCAACAAAGGGGCGAAAGGAGATAAGCACAAGGACGCGGTCTGCCACTACGTAGCATTGTGGGCTCTTAAGGAGCTAAAAGCTCGAGAAAAATATCCTCGTATGCAAGGGTTAAGATCCATAGCCGACCGGAAGATAATATCGTGCTTACGCGCCTTGGCATGTGCTAATGAAATTAAGTGTTGTCTACAGTGCGTATTTGAAATGGTAAAAAATTATACTTAATTTTACTAATAATGACGTATTAATAAAGAATTGCGTTGTGGCTATTCGCCTAACATGGCAGATTTATGCATGGAAATTTGGATTTTGAGTATAATTAATTTGCATTGGATCAAAGGTTTGAATTTCACTGCTATCGATTTTATACTTATAAACTAGTGACGATGATTGTAAATTTAAAAATCATCATTTGTTAAGGCAAACAGCCTTATGAAACTAAAATGATCTAAATTTTAAAAGGAATTTAAAAGTAAGAACGATTTGAAAATAGCGGCTCAATGCAAATACGTTCTAATGTTGTCCTAAGTTATTCGATTACTCGGTCAACATTTGGTGAGAGTTTGCCAAGTTTACATTTTCAGTAAGTACAATAGAGCATGGTTATCGTAAGATAAGTGTTAATTAATTTGTACAGAAGCTCTTTCATTAGTTGTAACAACGAAGGTAGAATATATCTCGAATTATTGTTTCGAAAGCTACGACGAAAAGATCGTCTTTGATCTGAATTTATTTTGACGATATTTAATTTTAAATGCGTAGTACGTTGAAGAGAATAGTTGTCATTAGTAATTAATCAACAGATGTGTGTGTGTGTGTGTGTGTGTTTAAAGCTTTTATACGTTAATTCTAATTTACACGTGAAATTTAACTCAATAAAATAGTCATAATTTTTATGTTTAAATATTTTCGTATTTATATATATATATATATATATATATATATATATATATATATATATATTTTTTTTTTTTATTTTTTTAATTAGAATTTAATTGATCAAGCTGCATTTCATTTTTGAATATACACGCAAATTAAAAGGAAACTAAATCTCCACAATAATCACTAATATAAAATGGAAGAAAGAGGCTGTGCATTAAATGTAAATGTGATTGACAGTTCTTTTAAAAGAAAGTAAGAACAAAATTATTAGCGTGCTCGTTTGCTGGCAAAGACTAAAGAAAGACGAAGGAAAGGGCGGAGGTTAGTAAAAAGAGTAAGGATGGAGGTTCAATGCCTTGCAACAGGGACTTAATTATCTAATTAATTAACCTCAATCAGAACGATGAGTAATTTCTCGCTCCGTTGGCGCCTTTGCCGAAGAGAATTTCTTGTCACACTGACTGTAGGGCGACTTACGGCTGAGTTCACGGGAAATCGATTAAGTTCTCCTGATTCTGCTAAGAGACTAAGCGAGAAGATAGAGAGAGAAAGAGAGAGAGAGAGAGAGAGAGAGAGAGAGAGTAGAGCAAAGCAGAGCAAAGCCAAGTAGAGGGAGAGCGTGAGCAAGTGAGATAAATGCGTACACTTGCAGTCAGTTCGGAATGTATAACAGTACATCAGTGCCTGTGGTTTGTTTCGCGAGAATCTGATCAATCGTCATCTATCTTTTTACCATAATTACGTTTCTAGTCGTTGTGGAATAATGAAATCTCTGCTCTTGAAGTGTTTTAGTTATTTAATCTACAAACTAATGCATTATTATTATTATTACTATTAGATTTTATTTTATTAAGAAAACGGAAAAATTAAGGGTTTTTTTAAATAAAAATATCTTAATCTCTTAACTTCCATTAAATTAAACAAAAGTATCACAAACTTACTGGGAAAAATCTTTCCTAAGTATTTTAAACAAATATATATATATATATATATAAATGTTATATTTTTACATATTTTTATTTAATAAAACGAATATATATGTATACGTAAATAACAAAAAATGCGCTGTTGTTTTTTTAAATAATAGTTAATCTTAAAGTTAAAATTGAATTAAATACATTAAAAGATCGCTTTGTTTACCTGAAATTCAGTTTCTAACGTAATGTTGGTTAGTTTCATTATGTTGATGCTCGATGCTTTTTCTGCTTGTCATCCTTGGAAATATAATTAAAGAAAAACATATAAATATATATATATATATATATATATATATATATATATATATATATTTTTTTTTTTTATTTTTTTAATTAGAATTTAATTGATCAAGCTGCATTTCATTTTTGAATATACATGTCTTCATAGTGAAATTATATACTAATAAGAATATCCTGAATAATCCGATTAAAAACAATATAATATCAAGTTAAACGGTTAAACTCTGCTTGGCAATGGTACTATTATATAAATCGCTTAATGGTAATTCTACGAATTAATTGCTCGTGGCGTCGATATTATTACTCAGCTGCACCACGACAATTGACTCGTAGCATATCTTAGTCGTGTAATTCTGAGCCTCAAAGGGATTGATGTATAATGGGGCCAAAATGAATAGCGCACGTAATCTTATATAATAAAAATTTAAATTTTTATTTGCGATCAACGAAATGTCTTCTCCCTGTGAATCATTCGGATAAACTGGATATTCAATTCTAGAAATGAAAGTGTAAGTCTGTATGCTAGACGATTGTAACACAAGTGTTCCGCATCATTCACAGACAGCGTAGACACCCCGAATAAAGTGTTCGATCTAAGCCTTAAGGGGTCGTTGTGGACAAGAGAGGCGAGAGAATAAGAAAATCAGTTTTGTGCGATATGCTCTAATACGATATCTCCACTTTACAAGTATCCTTGCTATTTTCTATTCCGGTTATTTTCAAATAATCCAACGAGTATAATGTAATATATCCCGATAAGGACGCGCTTACGGAATCGAAAAAGCTACATCGGCAAACAAGAGATAAATAATTTATCCACTGTGCAAACATACTTTATGCGATGACTTCTCAAGCAGTGTATTAGAGAATAAGAGAGCATGCGCTCTCCTACCATCCTATCGCCCCCCCCCCCGCCCCTCCCTCACTCGACGTTGCAATATATATATTTTTCAAATTGTTCATAATTTAACATAGTATTCCAAATTCATGGCATTGTCGGCGAGTCGTAAAGTACATACTTTCGCCCCGTGGTGTCGAGATAACCCAAGTACCAATGTCCGATTTGCCTGGCGATCAGTCTGGCACTCCAAGACGAATTTCCCGCAGCGTTAAAGAGCCTTCGACGAACGAAAGAAACAATAAACGACGTGCACTTTCCGCCCGGGGCCCTCGAAATGTATGCGCCGCACCCATGGGGGCCGGAGATAAAATGCCTCGTTCGGAATGTGCGGCGGTTGTTATAAAACCATAAAGATGTAATCGCGAGCGGCTCGCAATGAAACACCGAAAGTGTTTCCGCCTTGACTTTGGCACGGTGCCGAGAGGTGGTGGAGGAGGGCTGTATGGAACTGGAGTAGGGGCATGGGGTGAGGAGTACGGGGGGGGATCTCGCCTTTCTACCCACGGCTTCCGAGCAATTGCATCTTAGGGTATAAAATATTGTGCGCGATCTCGTAATGAAAGAGAGGCAGTTTGCGCGCGTCTCTGCGCGGGAGCAATTGCGCGGGCCTCGATAAATTCGCCTCGATGCGAGACTTTTACAAGCAAATGGCGCGTCGATCGCCATTGCGGATATGCGGATATTCATTCTGTATTAACTAAAGTGACCTTTAAAGCTTAATTATATTACTGGCATAACTATTTAGTGCCATAGCTGATTAATACCGCGCGTTAAAATATTTATGCTGCCAATTAAATAGTTTAGCTATTGGCTTCGGCGTTCTAATTTAACGATATTTTTCTACGAGTCAATCCGAAATCCTTGCCGATCCTTGCGATAATTTGCATTTATTCGATGAAACATAGAATTATCGATGCTAAGATGATTTAGTAACTGCATTGTACTCAAATTATTGGTATGTTAAATTGAATTGAGGCTGATAGAGAGAGAGAGAGAGAGAGAGAGAGAGAGAGAGAGAGAGAATATTACTTATGTATTACTTTATTGATTGCCGATATCATGTTGATTTAATCATATGATATATTTTATTAATCGATAGTGTATATCTTATATCCGTAATTATTATATAGTTCATAAATAATATACTCTTCGAAAATAAAAATTACCACATTGTAATTAAATTTACGCGACTAAATGCTTCAATGATATGTATTCTCATAAATTCAGACTAAAGACTGGTGACACAATTTTCAATGCTCGACATTGAATAAGCGAAGAAAGCATAGCATAATGATAATTATCTCTAATACGTTCAACAGATACAATGAAAATTTAATTTGATAAAAACATTACGTAGATTTTTTTATTGCATTTTTCATCTAAATATTATTAGTTGCAATGCCTGTTTTAAATATGTTTTATGTATGTAAAAAATAATTAATTTTAATTGATTATCAACATTTAGTATTTAATTTTAGACTCAAAATCAAGCTTGAATAAGCTTGAATTTGTTTATAAATTAGCAAATAACACTTTTATGCTGAATAGTAGTTTTTTAAAATATAAATTACGCTCTCTTTATGAATATATATATATATATATATATCGCTGATTTTGTTTAATCTTCAATTTATCATTTTACAACTGCATAAACGAAATCCCTGTGTACATAAAGTATATAACATAAACTTGAACTTGCTTAGCAGTGAAAGGTGGTAGTATAAGACGAAGACGGGCAATATTATTACTATATTTTTTACTTGTTCGTGTGCACTCTCTCCTAAATGCAAATCCGAGTTTCTCAAATAACTTTCAAACTTTCTCTTATCTTTATTTATTAAATAATAAGATGTAATATGCAATTTTACATAATGATATTTTTTGCGAGAATCGGAAATATTTATGGCATAAAGGGAAGAGACGCGTTACGTATTCTAAAACAATATTGCAATTCTTAATACTTCTGATTTATATTCTTAGACAATTTCTTTTTGCATTACTAATATATTTATTATAAAGGCTATGTGCACATAAAGTGTACAAAATAAATTTTTGTAAAATATAAATTAAATATTTGATATTTACTGCCTTTTAACATTTTTCATTTAAAAAATCTATTCAAATTCCATTGCCAGACGTACTCGAGTAAGCAAATGCATAAATATGAAATTGGCAGAAGTTTTTAGTATGAATTTTGACAATCGCGTGTCACATACACGAGCAAGTGATAAAATCTTTTGACAAAAGGCACCCGCCGAAAGATATTCTATTTCTATGGTAATTTCGTTAAATATAAAAAAAATAAGTTCACTGTCTTTATATTTACATTATTGTAAATTAAAATCTCGAATATTTTGTAATAATTTATTCTAGCTATTTGTTATTTAAATACCTAAGAGCTGAGAATTTTCCAATTAGCAATTGCTTCTGCGTTCTTTAAACTGAAATTGTGCTTAAACGAAAAAAAAATATATTCAACAGTTTGAACCGAATTAATTTTGAATAATTTTAGCTAGAATTTCGTCTCTTGTGAATAAAAGAGCCAAAACTCTGATAAGCCTTTGTTAGCAAAACGGAAAGCCTTTCAACTTCAATAAATTGACATAAGCTTCATGCTTCCTTAATAATAACAAAGGGTGAATCGTCGATTGAAAGCCCAAACTAAACAAACTATTGCTCCTCACATATGCACATGCACACGCGCCCACATCTGCGTACGCGCGGAAGAGTTGCGCGCGCGCGCGTATCAATCAATCGGCACGTATTACAAGAAACGGATACTCGAGCACGAAATGACAGAGCATGAAAAGCTTTATTTTCGCAATTTTCGAAACGCGGAAAATGTAACAGGTGTTGTCGGGAGTTGTGGGCGTTCGAGAGCCGCCCCCGACACAATTCCGAGACGGCGGGGCCTCCCATATCGAACTCCCCATGATCCATACGCAATCATAATAGCAAGAGTCAATCATCTCGGCGTGAAAAGGACGAGCGGCTGGGCGCTTGCCAGGGAAACGCATCGTCGTCCTTACGACTCGCCGATTTTACGCTCGAACGCGGCCCGGGGCCAAAGGCGAATCCGCGACCATTAATCCGCGGCCCCGGGGCCCTTCCCTGATTTAATTCGGGCTTCCACCCTCGCTCCCGTGCCCGCGGTCCACTACCCCTCTGCCTCGCGCCGCCTTACCAATCGTCCGCCGATACCCCACCCCAACCCACCCCAACACGCATACAATGGTGCCCCTTACGCTCGGCCGAATGCCGGATTGACGTAACTGCGCGATTGACAGACGAAGCGCGGCCCTCGACCGGCAAGTGCCATTGTTGAGTCGTTTTTACATTCCGGGCGACGGCGCGTCGCGGACTCGTTTCATGGAACACGTCCGGGCGACCATGCGAGACCTTATGCGCAAGATGAGATAAGGACTAGGGGGACCTCGAATTATTATTATTATCATTATTGTTGTTGTTGTTGTTATTATTATCATTATTATTATCATTATTATTATTATTATTATTATTATTATTATTATTATTATTATTATTATTATTATTATTATTATTATTATTATTATTATTATTATCATTATTATTATTATTATTATTATTGAGGATTTTCTGGATTTAGGGGTAGGAGTACGGGGATTGGACTGCGGTAGCTCGTTGATATCGAGGAGGCTGCAGTCGGATCTGAGAATAATCGGTGCTTGTCCAAGTCTATTTTGCCAAGTGTTGGATTCTTGCGAGGCGAGGTGAATGGAATGATCCCTGACAATTAATCCTTTGGGTGGATGGTGTATTGGCTGATCGAGGGGAAGGGGCTTTCGGGGTCGGTTAGCAGTTATAACATTTTTAGTCGTTCAAGAGCGGGGCTGCGAGCTATGAATTACCGTAAGTGGATTTTCATTTAATAAGTAATAAGGGAGCCGCCTGAAACTGTGCAAGGAACGCGGACGTTTGACATTTTAATAATTGAAAATAATGCAGCTGGACATTATTGTGACTATTAATTACGGAAAGTTATAAATCAAATTATACATGCATGAACTGCAACCTTAATAGTAAATTGAACTGGCTCGATATTAGCTATTTCTATAAGAAAGTCGACAGTTTTACTGGCCAAATATTATGGAGAAAGTTAACATTTTATTATTTTCGTTTCATTGTAATATAAAGAAGTATATATTTATGATATAAAGTATAATTGTATTAATAAAAAAAAATTGAATAATCGAGCTTCTCGTGTCTTACGTCGTGAAATTTTTTGCCTACACGGTAACAACAATTTATTGATATTTTCCAAATTATCTAACGTCCAATTTCATTCATTTGTTTTATTGTTTGCTCGAAAAATATCACTCAACACACATCCTTGAGGCATCAAATTCTACATGGTTCCGATAGAATATTTAACCCATGTCTTTCGTTGGTGTTTTAATTTTTTTTTTTTTCCATTATATTTACGTGGATAATAGATTCATAATGGATTATGCATCAATATAAATATAATAAACTTCACTCGTCAGCGCTATAACTTTTACTTCTCGACAATTTATTAGTTTAATTCCTATGTACATATGTTATTGATTACTCATAATTAAAATCAAAATAACGTATCATAGGGTATTTTAATGATAAGCTTATGGAATAGTTAATTATACATTCAATTACTATAATTATATCACTTTACATGCAAAAACTGATGTTTATTATAATAGAGAGAATTCATGTATCACTCACAAAATTATTGTTTAACATTAAATTCAGCGTATTATATGACAGACAATAGATGAAATAATTGTACAACGACGAGTAGTATTAGAATTTAAAATTTATATGCCTATCTGAAGTTTATGAAATAAAAATAATAATTTAAACTCTAGTAATAAACTTATTATTATATATTACTTATTAATAACTTATTAATAAGCTTATTGTTAGGATTATAATATTTACAATAAAGAGAGCAAAACTATTTTAAGAATAATAAAGATATATAATTATAATATATACATCATCATAAGTAAATTCTAAAGAATATTAAAAAAAAAAACAATTTATGAAATAATAATAATTAGGATTATAATATTTACAATAAAGAGAGCAAAACTATTTTAAGAATAATAAAGATATATAATTATAATATATACATCATCATAAGTAAATTCTAAAGAATATTAAAAAAAAAAACCTGGTTTCTATTCCGGAAAAATTGTTATTATAAATGAGAATTCCATATGTATAGATTGACATGTAATTTAATGTCCATTGTTCGATGATTATTTATGAAAAATAGATCTTAATGACTAACGTTATTTTGTTTTTATAATATATTAATTCGAATTAGCGAGATATCATCCAATTAATGTTTAGAAAGTATACGAATAATTTTTTTTATTCAAAATTTCTTATTTGATAACGAATTAAAATAAGACAATATAATAATATAATACTGCACAGTCACCTTTTACGTTTAAAATATATCTATTTGAATATATAAATAGTAAACTGAAGTTTTTTTTATCGTTCTTTTTCAAGCTTTATTATACACACCGCGTGCGCACGCACGCACGCACGCACACGTATATAAATATTTGAGGAGAAATGCATATTTGGAAATTTTTAAAAATGTGCGGTTCAAACATTTACAACTAAGTTATCGTTTAACGAGAATTTATTACAAAATCTGTCGATAAAATGAATTAATTGAAAAGCATCTATAATGTGGGTTAGTCATAAGTGAAGGTGCGACTTGAAAAAATGACAAACTGTTTTCTCGAATTTAATTCATTAATGCGAGTTATATGCTACGAAAAAATAAAAATTAACTTATTAATTTCTTTCCATCCAACTCTATAATGTTATAATATTCATAATAAATGAAAAATAGTGTAAAGTAAGAAATCTAATGATATTTTCCAATAAACAAATTTTACAATTCCATAATTTTAATAAAGTTCAATTGCAATAGAATGTATGTCGTATATTGTACTTGTTATATGAATATAATCAATTAAAATTTAATTCTATCTCTTTATTTATAATAGTGCGTTTATCCCGACAGAATATTACTTTTATATCAGCATGGATGAAAACTACGAAAAATTGTAGATTTTCTAGGAAAAAGTTTTGAGTTTATAGTTTCGGATTTTATAGTTACGGTTATCCCACTCCTTCTTAAATGTTTTAGAATAATTCAACACAATAACCGTATACATTAAAGTAGATGGAACAAGAAACTATGAAACATTAAAAGAGTCTTTATGAAATTACAGTTAAAATCATGTATTGAGTAGATTTAACTATATTAATGGAATATTAGTTGTATGCATTTATTAATAAAATAATTTATTAAAAAAAAAAATGCCAATAAATTATATTTAAGCTGAATAAAAGTTTCGTGTTCACTCAAGTAACAGAGAATATGCAAAACGCGTTACAGCGTTCCGTACAGTTATCAAAAAACTTTATAAAATCTTAAATAACGCACAATGTTATAATGGAAAAATAAACAGAATTGATAAGATATATTTGAAAGTATTTTATAAAATTACCAAATGCTACTCGTTCATTTTGCAATTATCATTAAAATTGATATATCTCATTTCGGTCATCTTCTTCCTTACTTTATATCCGTATATTATTTCTCATTAATATTAAAACAAAAATAATAATATGATTTTACCTTAGCTTTTAAATTTTATATTATTTTCCAAAAAATTTTTAGAGGAATTTCATTAAAAACTTAGTTTTCAGCAGTTTTATCGCAAACCAAAACTTTCACAAATATATTAAATTCACAAAAGCCTATATAATCTGCATAATCAATATAATTGAATAATTATTCATTCATAATACCGTATAAAAATTAGCTTTGAGACATATGAAAATAATTAGGTTATAACAATTGAGTATAAAGAAAATGTAAATTCCATTTCTGATTATTTGCATTTTATTTTTTAGTGTGTTATTTATGCTAATTAATATTAATTCAATTAATAAATAGCGCATCCAAAAAAATACTTAAGCCAAGCTAATAATAATGCTTACGAATAATAATACAAAAGCATATTTGCTTGCAGCTTTATGTAATCATTAATCATTATGAAAAGGACGAAGATTTTCAATCAAAACATTGGGCAAAACATAAATCGTGAATGGAAAGAGTACAAAAAAAAATCTCCTTCGAGCCGGATTTGAACCAGCGACCTATGGATTTCTATTTTGTATAATAACCAACTACAGTCCACCGCTCTACCAACTGAGCTATCGAAGGTACTTGCGTGGCAATATATTCAATGGCCTTTATTAATGCATTCATAATGCAAAGAACAATTTTATTGACATACTTTTGAAAGTTAACAATTTTCATGTTGGACTGTGAATGGAATGACGTCAATTATAAAAATTGAGTGCTAAATATATGTCAAGTAGAGATGTTAATATTGAAATAAATGCAAAAATTTTATATATATTTGTGGTTGTCGTAAAGTTTACCTGCTCGGCAATTGTGCTCCTGAGACATTCGCAAAAATCGAGAAAATCAAAAAATTACCAGTGATTCGTTAAATTGGAATAAAATCACGAACATTTACATTGGAACTTGAAGTTAGGAAGTTTATTAATTATCTATTCACTATTTACTTATGATTTACAAATATTATTTTATTACATAGACTTGTCTTATGTGAGTACAGCATTACGTTTTCTTAGAATTCACCGATATATTCGAACATTTTTATGTTTTTGCATATTCCATACGTTATTCACAACGATTATCATGATGTTTATAATTGCAATCTTGGGCGAAAAATAAAAGAAAAATATTGTCTCAGGGAGCATGTATTTCTCAACGAAATAACTAATAAAACAATTGTTGCTAATTGATGAGAATAAAAAAACATTTTATACTTGTGAATTTGAACTTTTTAATGCACTAAATTTGATTTAACTTTTTATATTTGAATATTCTTCGTATAAATGCTACCTTCTATAATCTTTTCTATAAATAGAATTCCCCTACTTGAATAACAATAACAATAACAATAACAATAACAATAACAATGACAATAACAATAATAATAATGATAATAAATCCTTCATCTGTTTACGATTTTGTAATAACTTTCTAAATATTATCATACATTATTGAACAAAAGTTGTCTGCCTTAATAATAAATATTTTTTATAGCAATGTTATTTAGCTGCGTATAAAATATTGATATAATGACGTTTTCTAAGTGCTTCGGCATTCAATTGTTTTTAATAAAATATTTCCCGAGACAAAATTTATCGAAGCGTCGAACAGCCAACGGCACAATTTAAAGGCAATCGATTATGAATGTCGGTCGCTGCCTCAAAGAATATCAAAAATCAAAAATGAACCTCTTATTGTCTTTCGGCTCGCAGTGGACTTTTAAGGTTATGTTTGGCGGCATTCGAGGCTACAGCTTGCCTGCCTCATCAATGTTTTTACCGAAAACATTAATTTCGTAGAGTATTTATTGTGATGACGCGAGTTTGTTAACTTGGATAATTAATAATAGGACAAATTACAAAACTGTCGAACGTCACGTGGCACTGCACTAAAGCTTTGTCATTAAAAACATAAATGCCTAGAAAATAAAAAAGAGCATTGTTTTTTCCATGCATTTAAATAATGCATTAAGCCATTAGATATAAAAAGACACGTAATAGTGAGCTGACAGAGGAGGGTGAGTTATAAAAATGCAGTAAAAACATCAAACCTATTGCGCGTTTATACGTTAAAACATATTAAACGATCGGTCGTAAAAATCTGAATTTTTGAATTTTTAAGCATCGCATAATTTTAATGCATAAAATTGTGGACGCGCCCACTTCACTTCCGCGGGTCCTCGAAATGGGCCACTTCCTTTACGACGACCGCGAGGGTCCGGAGGCGTGGGGAGGATGGTGATGTCGAGTGGCGCTGATAGGTATGGGAGGGGGCGGGGCGGGCGTAGGGGTAAAGGACGAAGCCAACGGAGCAAAGAATTGCGTGTCAAGGCTGACTAGAAAGCATGAAAATTTATATACCTCAGGAATCCCGTATATCCGAAAGCGCGCTCGCCAATCACCATTAAAAGCCCATAGACCCCCGTGCTTTTCATGGCTCGATACAGTTTACATAAAACTATAAAGTTATGGGGCCCTCTCCCTCGCGATAGGATGCGCGCGTTGATGAGGTGGAGGAGGTGGAGAAACGTCGACGACGACAACGACGACGACGACGACGACGACGAATGTATCGTAAAGGAGGTGATGCACGGACTCCGAGTTTAAGGTATTTTTACAGAATGTCGTTAAAAGTCTCTCGCGGAAGACAAAGCTTCTAACGTCTCTCCCTCGGCATAATTACGTTCGATCGACGAACTGCCACTGGCGGGCGGATTTGAAAAGCGAAGCGGCCCGGACTAATGAGAAATTACTTACTGTAATTGGGGGTTTTGAAATTTATTTTACGGCTATAACGCAATCACTACTCTCGTTTGTTAAAACAAAAACAAACTAGAGGCGTGTAAACTGTTAACGGTCTTCCTTTGTCAACATTTACTCCGTGGCTTTTGGGGGCTCGCAATTTAAGAGGAGAAAACACCTGCATTCCAAAAATAAACGTTCGTTAAAAGGACAATTTTTTTAATGCTTGTAATTGTTAACGCATTGTCTTCTCTCTATGCAAGTCAGTGTCACAAAAGTTGTACTCACATCGTTATTTACGACGAGCATACGACGGATCATAGTTTCGTTTATCATATAATTTTTTCGCACGCATATAGACCAACATTCATTCACACGAATGTTTGATTTGATTTGATTTTCTTTGATCGCTTTACTAAATATGTTACTTCCAAATTATATCATGATTTGTTAATACATTATTTTAATAAATTATGAATGGTAAGTTAAAAGGCTGTGCATGTATTTGTAACTCAAACATTAATACATTTTATTGCCAAATTAAGATATTGATGCAAATAGTTCTCTTTATGGATATTCATATTTAGAGTTATAACATTATGACTGTTGTACTTCCTAAATTTGTTGAGACATACGTACAATGGCAAATTTCATTATAAATGATTATTTGAAATCGAAACAAGTTCGCTGTATAGATAAATCATAAATTGAAAAGAAGAAACGGCAAGAAGTTAAGCGCACTTTTAAATTGATTTTCTACTTATATTTTATGACTACTGTTCAACAGATTTGCTTAAATTCGAAGTAATCGTGGGCAATAAAATGCTTTTTATGCCAGTGCCCCGAAGAACATGAAAAGTCTAAACACTATTTATTATTTTATTAATATCAATATGAGTCGATAAAGTAGAGATTTGTATTAGGACATGATGCTTTGAAGGTTATTTTAATCTTATATTCGATTTTCAGTTATTCTGAAAAAAAAACAATTTAAAAAACATATTTACCGGTATATCAAATATTTTATTATTTTTTTGACATTGATTTACGATAAAAGATCTTTTAGAAATATTACCAAATATGTTTTAATGAGTAGCACAATTGTGTTAAAAGAACATTGTGATGGTTAATAGATCAGTTTTTCCAAACATGTTGGATGTCTTTGTAAAACTTGCTCTTCAAATATATAAGTTAGCAAGGATGAGCACCGTAACGTCGTAAAAACAATAGTTTTCTGGAATTGCAGTTCGGTGCCCGCTACTTTCCCCTTTCCTCGTGTTACAATCTTTTATTGTCAGAAGAATCCGTTATACCCTCATGATGGGTCTCTACTTCTTCTTAGTTAGTACACTGAGAATAACCAATAAATATATAACGTTAATTATGGTCAAGTCGGCTTTATTAAACTCGTTCAACAATAATAACCTCCTGAAATTAAATGTCTACGTATTTTTTATTCAATTGCACATGCCTACGTACTTTTTACTCAATTATATTTCAAGTAAAATTTTGCTGCTATAATTATTACGAACTTTATAAAGCTTCAGCAAGAAAAGTATTTATCATTATTATTGTATCTATTGTTATCGCTGTTATTATTATAAAGCAGCCGTTGATTGATATTAAGGCAAAAATTATTTATTGGAAATGATCTCATTATGGAAAATTTTTGTCAATGATAAATTAATTAAATTTAGTTTTATTAATAGTTGGTTTTAATGGCTTTTACCGAATTGCTATAACATTGAACACTTTAAATATATAATTATAAGATAAATAGGATTAAAAAAAATTTTATCGTCATGTTTTACGATAAACCAAAAAAATTCAACAAGATAGATAAAATACGAATTTTCTGTTTCTGGCATATTGGTGTGCCATGGCATAAAAGACTAATCTTCTTTACTCGCACAAAAATTACATTAAAATATTCGCAACGTGACCTTAAACACTGCTCATTTTATCTATAGAAAAAAAAAGCCAGAAGCTTAAAATTCGTTGACTCGATAAAAAGTCTTTTATATAATTTTAATTTGTAAGCATTGAGTTAAATTTATAAATGATAATGAATTCAGCCTTAATGCGATAGCAAATGTCTGCAAGCTGCAGCAATTCTTGAGAGATTAAGAAACTTTATCAAGAGTTAACACGATTGGAGATTTAGAGTTTAGTACCGTAATTAAACGAGTGATGTGATGTAATGCCAGAGGAGGGGTTGGAGGGAGGGGGAGAAGTGAGCAATCTGGCAACCCCTTAAATCAGTATTAGTAGATCAAACCTCCTAATCAGCGAGAATCGACATTTGATATTCAAATTCTCTTTTATTACATTCTTATAATTTCATGGCATCAGCTGTAAAATAAAAGCTTCTCGTATTTTGTTGACATTATAATATTGTTATAATCGTCTGTGTAACGTTATAATCATTTTAATCGTTCGAGGGATATTCGAATCAATATAATTAAGTACAAAAAAGAAAAAAAAATTCCAGTAACAGAGTATTACTAATGAGTAAGCATAAAATTTCTTGAATACTTTAAACTGTCATTTATCATCACACGATCCGATACAAAAACAAAGTAACAGCTTCAGTAATAGCAGCTTCTGTAACCGACCTGTTTACCGATGCGAACTCACGTAAAAATAAATGAAGACATTGTTAACCTGCGTTGGGACCTATTAATTCGACATCGATAAACAAAAGGTAGAGAAACGACCTTTCAAAAATCCTGCACAACAGTTCTAGCGAGTAAATCAAGTCCTCAAGCATCCAAAGCACGAAAAGTAATTATACCAAGGAGCTTTCCGTTCGACAAAAAATATTCTTATTGTCGTAATAACCTGCAGCTACGCCGGTTACCTCCTTAATTTATGCATAGCCCAGCGCTGAGGAACGACGTCATCCACGAAATTAGCAATAAACCTAAAGGAAGTAAGAAGCACCGCGACGCCTGCCGTCGGATTGTACGTCTTCCGCTGGCGTTATATACAAGATAGCGCGTTCGTCACGACGATTAAAACTTTGCCAGAACTATGGGGTATGGTTATACGAAGGCAGCTTTACCATGGTAATCGGTGTACCGTACTCTACGTATATCTCTTTATACATACATTAGATGGACTTACGATCTGGCGCGAGTCCTATACTTCGTGCCGGCCCAACAAGCTTTAAAGAAAGTCCCGTAAAAGTATAGTAATAGTGTATGTATGCTTGTAATAAAATATCTGCTATATGGCCTAAGGATGGCTTAGATAAACTATTCTTAAGGGTGAAACTGTGATGAAGGGCCTTTCTATCGAGCCCAGGGATATTATAATGAGATGTGAGCGTATCGTCGACTGGTCTCGTTTCAATCTGGCCGTTACAATCTGAAAAAACGATTTTTTCTCTTCAACACATTTGGATTAGTAGTTGTACAGTCTTAATTAAAAATTATTTTTACCATGAGTTTTGTCACTGATGAAATACAATATCAATAT
Source organism: Ceratosolen solmsi marchali (assembly GCF_000503995.2). Lineage (NCBI taxonomy): Eukaryota > Metazoa > Arthropoda > Insecta > Hymenoptera > Agaonidae > Ceratosolen > Ceratosolen solmsi. The sequence continues at coordinate 7,839,596 of NW_011948422.1, forward strand.
TTTTCTTCATATGTCTGTACACGCGTAACAATACAATTTAATAATATAAATTAATCATCTACGTTTAAAATATAATACAAAAGGATCCAAATTAGTTATACTAGTTATACTAGTATATTATTGTCTACATTATTGTTATTTTAGGACGACAAATTATTTACTAATATTGAATGTGGAAGAATATTTAGCCATATGATTCAATACACATAAGATATTTCACAATAAAATTGTAATAAAATTTTTTTTTAATACCTGTACAAATAAAAATGCCTGAATGATTATATTGGATAAACTTACTAAAGTAACATATGTCGAATGATTTGTAACTACATGCTCATAATGAAAAACTTTGATTAACCCAGCAATGTGACAACAAACGATCAAACTCGAAGAAAGCCAATAAATATTTTTTCATAGAATACTAAACGTAGTTTAATTGATTTTTGTTTAGTAACCAAACCATACGATCATTAATGGCTCGTTTCTTTTGTCAAAATAAAGAAAAAAAAACGTTTTTTTTTTGCTATTAATATTTTTTATTTTTCATACTCATTACATGACCATAAACTGAACAATTACTCTACAAAATTAACTCAACACAATCATCGACTTCGGTATTATTGAAGGGGTGAGGAAGTGAACAATAAAAATACGGCTGCAGTTCTAAAAAAATACATAAAATGAAGTAGAGCAGCTGAGAACGGGGAAAATAATTAAACAGTTAATGTATTTAAAAATGATTTCACCCATTAGTTATTCTTCTGTTATGTCAATACTTGTACGAGAGTGAAAAACATATAATAAATATATAATAAAATACTTTTTTCTTAATTTAAAATTGAAAAATTTTATCAGTATTAAAAAGCATTATTGTATTATTATCAAATGTCTTTAGTATCGAACGATTGTAATCATTATTGTAAAAATTTCTATCACATGAATTTTTACATTGATAAAAATAATACTTAATATAATTTGTAGTATTATTAAACACTACAATTAAACTATTAAACGTTTAATTTTTAAATGATGAAAACATTATCGATTTAAATTACACAATAAAAAGAATATAAATTTACATTTACTATATTTATATTAATTTATAATGCATTTTTAAGTAAGAAACAGACAAAATCGTTAATTATTTAATTCAATATATTTTATTACTGTCGATACAAAATTTCATTAGAAAGAAAGAAAATATATATATATATATATTTTTTTTTTCTATATATTTTTTATATATATATATATATATGCCGATAAGAATTCATAATTATGTAGTGAAATTTTGTTTTATGTCTCCAACATATAAAATCCCGAGAATAGCTCGTTATTAGCTTTAAAAATTCAACATTAATAGAGCATGTGAGAAATATGCGATAATTTAAGATTCAAGCAACGTAACAAATATCGAATATGGTTTGTAGTGTCAAGACGATATCTTAAGCTGAAATAAGATCTGATATACCATAGCAAGCCACGTGACCCGGTCACGGCAATATTACAATGCCTTCATATATTGGAGCTCACATGTACTCGGATCCATGTACGGTCCATTCCTATCTGATAACATCGTCTCAACATATCCATAATAAATGTATGCTACATTTGATCAATTATTGTATTGTATAAAGTACGGCACCAGTTATCTGTTGGAATGAAGTGAAGTACATTTTATATCCACACAGTAAAAAATACTCTGACAAATACGTATCGATGAAACCATAAATGAATCAATAAATGCAGATAAAAGTATCTATTACTATAGCTATTATCTATAACCCATACAAGATATGTCAATTTAAAATTTAATTTCTTATGAGATAGTAAAAAAAAAAAAAAAATAATATTAAATTTCATATCAGTTTTATATATGAAATTTCTTCATCCAATAATTTATCTTAAAAATAATAAAATTCTTTTTGTTTCATAATGTTAGGGAATAACAAATAATATGGAACGTATTAATTATGATTAAGCGAGCGAAGCATTCCATTAGTATAAAATAAAATATTTGTTAAAATTGTTATTATAATAAATTATTGTATTATTCTAAATTACATAATAAATACAGATTTAGTTAAATGATGATTGTAGCAACGTATTTTTTATAGCAATTTATTTTTTAAATACATAATTTGTGTAAATTAAGAACAATTTCATCTAACTGTCCGAAACATCTCCTCGTTCGCTTATCATCTCGTAGAAGATCATATCAGTAGAACACGAAGTTTAAAAGGAGTTCAATCTCCTATTATCATTTGAATATACTATAAATTCAAGTTAAGGTATGTTAATCATGTTGGCATTATATATTTTATATATTAAACAAGATTCTTTTACGCAGTTTTATAAGATGAAACATTTAGAACACAATTAAATCTAAACATTCGATAATTTCACTTGATATTCAATTTGTTTGAGTGATATAATCACGAATCGAATATAATTTTCCCATAAATGAGAATTGTATTAGTGGATTTTTAGGATTTAAACAATTATAAAACGAACTATACTTTACAATTTTCTTAATTCATTGTATTGAAAGACAGATTTGAAAGGAATTTTGAAGATTTGAAAGTATGAATATAAAAAATGTTGAAATTCTTTGGAAACATAAAATAGTTTCGATTAAAATATAATTGGTTTTTATAATCTAGTAAAAAAACTAGTAATTGATAATACTATTTTATTAAGATGTTGTGTAATATTTTTACTTATTTTCCTTTGTATTCCAGGCAAAAATATTATATCAAATTACTATATTATAAGCATAATATTTGAATGAATTAATTTATATAAATGAATCAAATTTGTAGTTTATAAATTACGTAACGTGTACTAACATTTAGAAAAATGTAAAGAAATGTAGGTCAAATATAGAATCTAAATTTCGATATAATATATATATTATATATATATATATATATATATAAAATTTATTCAATAAAATTAAGTTGGATTTAATAAATCGATATAAAAGAGTATCTTTCATAAAATAAAAATTATAAATAATTCATCATATAACATTAATATAAAAAAAAGGACAGAAAAGCAATGATTTCCTTAAAAACGCATGTACAATAGATCGGATTTACACAATGAAGTGTATGTATATTAAATATAGTAAAAGATGAAAAATAAATATTAAAATTTTTGAAGCATGGACTCTACTCAAGTGTATTTCATTTATAGAGTACAGAAAAGCTGGTTTAGCATTCTAACTGAAAAACTATTTCTCGTATGAAAAAAGGAGAAACTTCTTTTTCTACAGGGATTACGTTCAATTCGCACGGGGAAAAACGGAATATTTATTCCCAACAGTATTTTAGTGCGCTGTAAAAGATAGTTTTCGACCTTTATTTTTTTCGTAAATAAAAATCTGTTAAAAATGAATATATTTTTATTTCTTTAGAAAAATTATTCTTTATAAATATTACGGGTACAAGTGAGATATGAGAAATTTATTTTGCCATGTGACCGAATAAATGTACTTTGTATGGCATTACTCTTTTAAAAAGCTTGATTAATGTTTTCGAGGTGTTTCGACCTTTTTAAATTAAAAGACAAGTATTCTAAATAAGCTCCAATGGACAAAAAGTTCGTTATCTTCTATCTTGTGCGTTATATCTGCAACATTAAGAGAATAAAACATTCGGTTCAATGCCGCAAATGTTACGTAACATAATAGAATAAATTTTTCTGTTTTACTAATCCAAGTCGCGTAGCGAATATTTACATAATATCAAAACCTTAATTTTCAATTCATACGTAAAATGTTAATCAAACTAGGTCTTGATAAATAAGAACAATGAAAATATTCCTCAAGATGTAAAGAAAAATATATATTTTGCTTTTAAAATTATTAAAAATTTTGTGATAATTAAACAATTTATAATTAATTGCTTTTGTCACGATGTTTTACATCCTTTTATAATTTTTGCCATCGCTTATACACGCCAACGTCTTCATCGCAAATACTTAGGGTCGATTCGTTTTACGAACGCAACCGTTTATTAATTTTGCTGCATAAAAATTCGCCTCATATTTAAACATATTCCTGCTTCGTACAGATTACCAACACAGAAGAAGCTTACCTACAGGTTTTTGAAGTAAGACCAGACACTGGTTAGAGGGAAAGAAGATCAAGAAAGAAAGAAAAAGAGGTAGAAAAAGAGAATAAGATGTTACGAGCTCAGGGGCAAAAGAAGGAGTACCCCTAATAACATTTTTACGATGTAAAGTTCGAGGGTTTCGTCGCGCGCATCACGCGACACGAAGGGGCGCGAGATCGACGTTAAAAAGTGTGCACCAGGCGTAGGTTAGAAAAGGATAATAAAACGCATTATAATTGCCATGAGGAACATAAATCTTAAATATCGGACTTTTACGATTAAACGGAAATTGGTTCAAGACGTTTGTCTGGTTGTATCGGAAAATATGGAGATTCCTTAGCTTTTCGTTTATTTTAACGCTCAATTATTTTTGGCTTTATAAGCTTGGCTGAATTTTATGGTGGTAGTACTTAATATGTATATGTATATTTTTTGCAAAATGACGCCCTCGAATGATTATAATTAGCTATATATGTTTTTCTCTTTTAAATGTTATAATTAATTTGATTCACAATCGCTAGTCCTTTATGAATTAAAATCAATACCACTAGTATCGGTATATTTGTAAAGATAAACGAATTAAAATCTTTTATTATAATAGATTTAATTAGATTTTTAATAAGAATCGTCGTTATTTACAAAGTATTTTCATTGTCGTGTTAACACATTGTGGTGTGTTCGATGCTGTATAATATTTTTCTTCCGTACCAAATTTAGCCAAAAGCGTATAAAAATTGTGCCACGTACAAATCTCTGCCTATTATAAATCACTTATAAGTTTATGCATAAAAAATTCTCCTCCAAGAAAGAGAACATACATGAAAAAAGAAAATTTGGAGCAATGGTAATAAATGTTTAGTTTTATCCCAATGGAAGGACATTTTTTTTCTTCAAATAGTACTTTTAGAATGGAGATACAAATTAGAATTTTCCGAGCACTTATGCGTGCTTATTCACGAGCATGAAAAAATTCCATTAAAATTGCGAATGCTTTGCCCTGAATCGCGTAATGAAAAAGCCGTGAAAGTTAAGCTACCCACAATTAAAAAGAACGTCATCCCACTAAAGTGTCCCGGGCCCCCCTTGAAAGCCATTTTATTCCCCCTTAAGAAAATATGAAAATCTATATAGTGGGAATACATTCCGGCGGGCATGAGAAGAAGGCAGGGAAAATAAAAAGCGCGGAAAGTAAACGATAAGGCAACAAGATTTTATTTTCGTTGTCGCAATGGAGACAGTGCTACTAAGAGTTTAGCAGCGACGAGTGGAGCTTCAGCATCAGTCCTGCCACGCCACGCGTAATACTTTATGCCAGGATTTAAGGAATACGCGCAGAGTCATAAACTATAAAGATTCGAGTCATAACTTGAAGCAGTATCGCATTTTATTTAATTGCTCCGCGGTCCCGCTGTCCCTCGCCCCCTCTCGCTCAATCCAACGCCCTCCTCCCGCGCTCTCCCGCCCAAACCATAGAAATGTGTATAGATGCGCGGACTTGCAAGGGCGATTTTATACACAGACAGGTTAAAGATGTATGCATAATATTATTTATTGTCGAAGGAGCTCTTAAGCTTTAATGCCGAGACGAGGCCCTTTCATGTACTTTCACTATTCGCGAAATGAAACTCGATAAAATGTTTGTTATCCAATCGAGTTCTCGATGCCACTGAATTTGTAGATCTTCGGAGTTGAGAGACTATTATCTCCCTCTGGATAAGAGACGCCAGCTTTACGGCTGTGAATTCGACGTTAGTTATGTCCTCTTACGCGAATGCCAACAAAGAGCGAAGTAGAGTTGTCAAAGAGAATGATACAATGGACGGGGATGAGAGGGGAAGTGTATGAGAAAGGGAGAGTTTGGTGGAAGGGGAGAGGGAAGGTAGAGAGTGCAGGATTAACTTTGACCAAACTTCAAAATTGCGAGACTTTTGACAAGTGAGGTTCCGTCAAACTTGTTTACGTTTCTTGAAACTGATAAGACAATAGAAGATAGCTTAAATAATTGCACAATTTAATGATTTGTTCACGGACTGACTTATATGACACGTGTATTTGAATACCAAACTTCAATTTTGCTACATTAGCTGCTATAATTAGCTGAAGAAGATCAGAATATTTCTAAAAATTATTGACATTTAAAATTGATTTGTTTGACAAACACTTGTTCTTGCACGCCGCGCGCGGATATTCAATGGAATATTGTAAAATTGAATCACGTTGGAAAGCAAGTATTATACAAACCATTGTTCAACTATATTCCTTGCATTTTTCAACTATAAAATTTTAGAAAGATAGCGTAATTAATTTATTGTAAATGAATTGTAGTGCTTTTGAGATGAATTATTTTTTATTTTTATAATATTTATTATACATTCATTTTATATTCATTGTAACGTTTATTGTTTTGTAACAAACGATGTTTAGAAGAAACTCCTTCCCATTATCCGCAAAATTAATTTATTACGAGCTCATTATAATATTTTGAAGGAAATCGGTTGAAAGGTGGGATATTTATACATCATTCTGAGATTTGCAACTACTATTTAATATTTTCATAAATGTCTTTTTACTCATGAAAATACTACAAATTTTTGTCTATAATTAATCTCTCATTATCCTTTATCATTATTTATAAATTAATTTATAGTTAATTAAGTAAATATGTTTAATATATTATGATATAACGATATGAACAAAGTACTAAACTTGAAAGATTACGTAAGACTTCAATCATACCGATCCATGAGTAATAGCATTAAAAGAAGAAGGTTTGATTTATTTTATTCCAAGCAAAAAGCAATTTATAGAGTTCATTACAATGAGATTGCGGTCGTTACGCTGAACACTCAGTGGTTACAATACAAAAACTAAAGTACTGGAAGAAAATTCGGCGTTGCGGAATTTTAGTACTTTACTCGGTAATAATTGATTCCTAGAAAAGTTTGCTCGTGATTCGTAAATAAGAAACTTCGTAGTTAACCCTATTTTCAAAATTAAAAGTTAAGTGTCTATAAAATGATTTAGAGTACTAAGAAACTTTGAATGTAAAACAAATTTAATCGGAAAAATTTATGAAAAAATTAGAATTAATTAAAGTAAGTGAATCCGTACAATATTAGTTGACACGAATATCTGTAAAAGAAAGAGAAAAGGGTAAAAAAAAAAAAAACAGGAATCACACTTATATCTATTTTACCAATATAAATTTGTGGATTTTCACAACAAATTTCCTTTTCCATGTTATTATTATAGGAAAATATTAAATTATTATTACAGCGTTATCGCATGGTACAAATGAATAAGCATCTTAGCGAACCCAATACGTGTTAACCAAATTATTATGATACAATAGTCATAGAAATAAGAACAATGTATGTTTTTTCAAGCATTTTAACCAAAATGTTATTGGCAAATTAGCGAAAAGAAAAATTTTCATGATATAGAGGCACATGAAAGGCTTATTACCCCAAAGAGATGCATTATTAGCGCGTTTACACGAGCGCGAAAGAAAAGAAAAAAATTAGAATCGCCGAGAAAGTAAGGATTCTTACGTAAACAAGTTGGTGTGGACGCGAGCGAAAAAAAGTTAGTGGCACAGGTGCATGGCTACGAAATAAGATATTAATGAAGAAGTCCGTAAGACCGCCGAATGCTCGCTCATCAGAGTAACGAAGAAGGAAGGAAAGTTGCAGAAGGCGGATGCGCCTCTGCGAAAGCCAATATTGTGCAACGATTTGCAGGAGGAGCGAGATCTCACGTGATTCCCGATTTACAGGCTTCTTCATTATACGCTGGCATGGCGCTGCGTCGCGGGGCTTCGCCAGTTTATCGCCAGCTCGAGTTACTATGAGGTTCCGCTCGTTACGCGCCCGAACTTATCCAGTCCCCGGCCCCCGGCAGATCATCCCCGTCGTTCAAATTTAAATTGGGAAAGTATTTTACGAGCCCGGGACGAGTTTCACGGTGGCGTTGTCACATCTTGATGAACTTCCGGTAACGATCGAAGGAGAAAATGTCGCGACCTCGTTATAGCGCGGCTCGGGATGGAGACGTAGTTTGCCGTGGGATGAGCGAGGGAGGGAGATGGCTATATGGCTCGCGGGGCTAATGCGAGTGCGATTTTCTCGATATCTTAATTGGCTGTCGGTTGTTAAGCTGCGCGCAGCTCCGCCTCGTCCTGATAATGAAGCTCCCCGGGATGACGACCTTTCAAATGATGCTCGTGATCTCGCGTCAAGACCTTCGGCGACTGCGCGTACGATGAATTTTCAGTCGTGCGCGGGTTTCGACTAAAAAGCCCGCGTATGAGCGACGCGCTCATCTTGCGAGCGATTTTTCAACGCTTATTTGTCAAAATTTAAGGCCACCCGATCCGGCCGTTATAATGCTTCGGCATGATAATCTTATTAATCGATAAATCGATGGGAGTAATAAACCTTGGGTAGGACTGGAAAGTCGAGCTTTTATATGTATGTGCGTTTGCGTTTGCGTTTGCGTTTGCGTTTGCGTTTGCGTTTGCGTTTGTGTGCACGGCTTGTCTCTGCGAATCTGGCCTCGATTTCTTAAAGAGCTAGAACTTTATAATATGCGTATTGATTCTTCAATCGACTTTTTAGAGATAAATTTTTAATGATAATGAAACAGTATCGTAGGGTCGCCTACGCCGTCATTCGGCATGGCAGCTAATTAAACTGCAGCCTCTTAGCAATCGTGTACTCCTTAGCGCAAGCTTGGCTCGACATGTCCAGCGCGTTACCAGCGATCGGTGGAAAAATTTACGCACTACGCGGTATCATACGGACAACGGCTAATTATGACAAAAATACGAGGATTCGGCGAGCTGCAAATTAACTTAATTATCGATTGGCCAACTTTCGAGAATGCCGCAGAGCATTACGATGGAGAGAAGACAACGTCAAAGCGGGTACTTTCTCTGCAAATATCAAGCGGTTGTATATCGCCGCAGCCCCATCGTTTTAAGCATAAAAAATGCGTTCGAGTCCCAAAATGGGAGCCATAAAGCGTCCTTTTGTTAAATAAGCAGTAGCGGAGCGGGCAGTTAAAGTGGAGTAATAAAAGGAGGCGCACGGGAACGGGTACGTACGTAACGAGGGTAAGCGCAAAAATACAAAAACAAAAAAGGAAAAAAAAAAGTCAAATCGCTTCAGCGCGCGGCTATTGAAGTGCCGATACCCGCGTCCGTAAGCGCGTTTATCTTCGTTACACAGACGGGGCGCGCATACGTACGAAATGTTCCTGCGAACGCGCGGCACTCCTATCGCCTTTTCATCTGCAGCCGCGCCGAATCGTCGTTGTGCTCTTTTTCGTGAGCGCGGGGTGGTGCTGGGTGGCGCGGGTTCGCGT